>NC_092289.1:17203277-17233277 GCF_036320965.1 Panulirus ornatus | reverse complement strand
CGCATCAAGACCCCAGACTTAGCAACGACTTCGAAGGGCAAAAATTGAACTTTCCAATGACACACGATACACTGGAGGCCTGAAGCTGAAGTTCACCATGGGAAGAAAAAGAAGAAATTGGCCCTCTGAATCGGGCCTTCCAGGGAAAAAGCCCTGGTGTCTGGAAAGGGACCCAAAAAGTCTGAAGTTCCAGGCCACGGGAGTGTACTCAAGGGCATGTGAATAAGAAAAAAAACCCAATTCATACATTAACATTATTAAGGTCCAATGAAGCTAAGGCTGAGTTCCCCCTCCCCCCTTTCCCCCCCATTGTTAATATACAGATTACCATTTCAGAATCATCTGGGGATGGGGTTCAAAGTCTTACGTTCTCCCCCAAGAAACGAGCCAAAGAAACCATGCGTCCATGATTGGCATCTCTGTAAACCAACGGAATACAGCTGAAATATCTTTCTCGTGTACCTTTTCGTTACCCAACGCGAGAAAAAAAAAAAATAAAATTTTCCATGATTTACGGAATTTACGTGTTAAAACCGATTTTTTTTATATATTCAATACGCACTGTTGGCGGTGTGACGCGATTTTTTAGTCAATAAGGAAAAAATTTGAAGTCTTTGTTTCATGGAATTTCTTAATTTACGATAACCCCCCTCAGATGCTACGACCCTTGTGCACGACGGTACGACCCCCTAAGCACGATGGTGTGAGGCCTTTGGACGCGAGGTTACGACCCTTGAGCACACGACAGTACGACCCTTGAGCACACGCCAGTACGACCCTTGAGCACACGCCAGTACGACCCTTGAGCACACGCCATTACGACCCTTGAGCACACGACAGTGCGACCCTTGAGCACACGACAGTACGACCCTTGAGCATGACGACAGTACGACCCTTGAGCACACGACAGTACGACCCTAGAGCATGACGACACGACCATTGGGTACGACAGGTCATTCAAAAGGCCACAGCCATTATATCGACATATAAGTTATCGAGACATACACAGCGGCCAGCAGAGTGTGTGTGTGTGTGTGTGTGTGTGTGTGTGTGTGTGTGTGTGTGTGTGTGTGTGTGTAGCTGTGGCAGTCACCATGAGCTAGAACATAGCTGTGTGTGTGTGTGTGTGTGTGTAGCTGTGGCAGTCACCATGAGCTAGAACATAGCTGTGTGTGTATGTGTGGTTGCCTGTAGCTGTGGCTGTCACCATGAGGAGCAAGCGGTGGGGGGCTGTGGTCGAGGAGGAGGAGGAGGAAGGGGAGGTGGTGGTGGTGGTGTGGTTGACGACGCTGTGGCCACGACAAGTGACGAGGGAGCCACGCGCGCGGCCCACGTCTTCGCCTTATTGCAAAATCAGCTGTTGTGGGGCTGGTCTTCCCATCAGTCCGTGTCCTGAGGTGCCTCTCCCACTCTCTCCCTCCTCCCACTCTCTCTCTCTCTCTCTCCTCCCACCCCACTCACCCTACACCCCTGCCTAGTTCTAGCCTCCCCTTCTCGCCTCTCCCCCGTGCCTCTCTATGGTGCCCCACACAGCCAGCCACCTCCCCCTGTCTAAGGTACTTCAATCTCCCTGCTACACCACCTCCCTCCCTCCAAGGTGCTCCAGCCCCCACAAACATCCCCCATTTCTCCCCCTCCCACCCATCCTGCCTGCTTTAAGCGCCCCATTTCCCCCCTCCCTTTCCCGTCCGCCTCCTTCCCTCCTCACTCCCCCTCGCCCCATCCTGTCTAAGGTGGGCCAGCGCCTACCCCTTGCCAGTCACATGTCTCCAGTCCTCACTATCTGTCTTGGGGTCTCACCTGTCACCTCCCTCCCTCTCTCCCTGTCACTTTCCTCCCTCCCTCCCTGTCACTTTCCGTCCACCCGTCTGATGTCTTCCCTCTTTCTATAACTATTTTCTTTTTTCTTTTTTTTTTCGCTATGCCTGAAGTGCACACGTCTCCTCCTAGACTCCTTTACCAGCAAAATCCAGTACCAACATAACCAACTCTACTTAACAACTTACATACCAACACACTTAACTATCAACCAACCCACTTAACAACTTACCAACCCACTTAACAACTTACCAACCAACCCACTTACCAACCTACTTAACTTCCCAACCAACCCACTTACCAACCAACTTAACAACACACTTAAAGACTTCCCAACCCACTTAACAACCCACTTAAAGACTTCCCAACCCACTTAACAACCAACTTAAAGACTTCCCAACCTACTTAACAACTTACCAACCACCTTAACAGCTTCCCAACCTAATTCCCATCTTGACCAACCTACTTAACAACTTCCCAACCCACTTGAGAACATCTCGCACATTCCTACGCGCGTCTGACGCGACGTTCAGCGCACCGACGGCGATGGCATCGTGCAAGCGCGCGTGTGAGTGTGTGTGCCTGACGCAAAGCTACGTTCGGCCACTTACCTGGCGTTGATGGACACGGGGGAGGAGGACCTCGCGCCCTCCTTGGCCTCCCCGCTCCCTCCGCGGGTCTGCTCGGGCGACGAGGACGAGGACGAAGAGGACGTCTTGTTCCTGAAGATGGGCGACTGCAGGAGGATCTGTGAGGCGTCCATGTCCGGGCTGAAGTACGAGGACCTCTGCTGGGGGGCGGTGCGGGACGTCTTCAGGAGGCCGTCGGCGGAGTCCGAGGAGGAGGAGGACTCGCTGGTGTCATGGCGCGGGGCGGGGGCGTCGGCGGAGTCAATGCCGGCAGAGGGAGCGCCCTGCTCCAGGCTCCGTAGCTCCACCATACTCCTCCTGCAGGGGCGGAGAGCGAACACACTTAGATCTTTAGATATCCACTCGCACCCACACCTTAACACAACACAACACACACACACAAAGGGGAGTCTTTAAAAAGGGCCCGTGGAAACAAGGGGGGGAGGGAGGGAGAGGACACAAAAAGGGGGGAAGTCTGAAAGGCTTGATGTGTGAGCCTGAGGATATAGGCTACATCTAGGCCTGAAGGAACCCGAAGTTGTTTGTGGTGTTCTCATGGTTAGAGTACGCACGTGGTAGGGTATTCATGTGGTAGAGTATTCATGTGGTAGAATATTCACGTGGTAGGGTATTCATGTGGTAGAGTATCTATGTGATAAAGTATTCACGTGGTAGGGTATTCATGTAGCAGAGTATCTATGTGATAAAGTATTCACGTGGTAGGGTATTCATGTAGCAGAGTACCTATGTGATAAAGTATTCATGTGGTAGGGTATTCAAGTAGCAGAGTATCTATGTGATAAAGTATTCACGTGGTAGGGTATTCATGTAGCAGAGTATCTATGTGATAAAGTATTCACGTGGTAGGGTATTCATGTAGCAGAGTATCTATGTGATAAAGTATTCACGTGGTAGGGTATTCATGTAGCAGAGTATCTATGTGATAAAGTATTCATGTGGTAGAGTATTCATGTGGTAGGGTATTCATGTGGTAGAGTATTCATGTGGTAGGGTATTCATGTGGTAGAGTATTCATGTGGTAGAGTATTCATGTGGTAGAGTATTCATGTGGTAGGGTATTCATGTGGTAGGGTATTCATGTAGCAGAGTATCTATGTGATAAAGTATTCATGTGGTAGAGTATTCATGTGGTAGAGTATTCATGTGGTAGAGTATTCATGTGGTAGAGTATTCATGTGGTAGAGTATTCATGTGGTAGAGTATTCATGTGGTAGGGTATTCATGTAGCAGAGTATCTATGTGATAAAGTATTCACGTGGTAGGGTATTCATGTGGTAGAGTATTCATGTGGTAGGGTATTCATGTGGTAGGGTATTCATGTGGTAGAGTATTCATGTGGTAGAGTATTCATGTGGTAGGGTATTCATGTGGTAGGGTATTCATGTGGTAGAGTATTCATGTGGTAGAGTATTCATGTGGTAGAGTATTCATGTGGTAGAGTATTCATGTGGTAGAGTATTCATGTGGTAGAGTATTCATGTGGTAGAGTATTCATGTGGTAGAGTATTCATGTGGTAGAGTATTCATGTGGTAGAATATTCACGTGGTAGGGTATTCATGTGGTAGAGTATTCATGTGGTAGAATATTCATGTGTTAGGGTATTCATGTAGCAGAGTATCTATGTGATAAAGTATTCACGTGGTAGGGTATTCATGTAGCAGAGTATCTATGTGATAAAGTATTCATGTGGTAGAGTATTCATGTGGTAGAGTATTCATGTGGTAGAGTATTCATGTGGTAGAGTATTCATGTGGTAGAGTATTCATGTGGTAGAGTATTCATGTGGTAGGGTATTCATGTGGTAGAGTATTCATGTGGTAGAGTATTCATGTGGTAGAGTATTCATGTGGTAGAGTATTCATGTGGTAGAGTATTCATGTGGTAGAGTATTCATGTGGTAGAGTATTCATGTGGTAGAGTATTCATGTGGTAGAGTATTCATGTGGTAGGGTATTCATGTGGTAGAGTATTCATGTGGTAGAGTATTCATGTGGTAGAGTATTCATGTGGTAGAGTATTCATGTGGTAGAGTATTCATGTGGTAGGGTATTCATGTAGCAGAGTATCTATGTGATAAAGTATTCATGTGGTAGAGTATTCATGTGGTAGAGTATTCATGTGGTAGAGTATTCATGTGGTAGAGTATTCATGTGGTAGGGTATTCATGTGGTAGGGTATTCATGTGGTAGAGTATTCATGTGGTAGGGTATTCATGTGGTAGAATATTCACGTGGTAGGGTATTCATGTGGTAGAGTATTCATGTGGTAGAGTATTCATGTGGTAGAGTATTCATGTGGTAGAGTATTCATGTGGTAGGGTATTCATGTGGTAGAGTATTCATGTGGTAGAGTATTCATGTGGTAGAGTATTCATGTGGTAGAGTATTCATGTGGTAGAGTATTCATGTGGTAGAGTATTCATGTGGTAGAGTATTCATGTGGTAGAGTATTCATGTGGTAGAGTATTCATGTGGTAGAGTATTCATGTGGTAGGGTATTCATGTGGTAGAGTATTCATGTGGTAGAGTATTCATGTGGTAGAGTATTCATGTGGTAGAGTATTCATGTGGTAGAGTATTCATGTGGTAGGGTATTCATGTGGTAGAGTATTCATGTGGTAGAGTATTCATGTGGTAGGGTATTCATGTGGTAGAATATTCACGTGGTAGGGTATTCATGTAGCAGAGTATCTATGTGATAAAGTATTCATGTGGTAGAGTATTCATGTGGTAGAGTATTCATGTGGTAGAGTATTCATGTGGTAGGGTATTCATGTGGTAGAGTATTCATGTGGTAGGGTATTCATGTGGTAGGGTATTCATGTGGTAGAGTATTCATGTGGTAGAGTATTCATGTGGTAGAGTATTCATGTGGTAGGGTATTCATGTGGTAGGGTATTCATGTGGTAGAGTATTCATGTGGTAGGGTATTCATGTGGTAGAGTATTCATGTGGTAGAGTATTCATGTGGTAGAGTATTCATGTGGTAGAGTATTCATGTGGTAGAGTATTCATGTGGTAGAGTATTCATGTGGTAGAGTATTCATGTGGTAGGGTATTCATGTAGCAGAGTATCTATGTGATAAAGTATTCACGTGGTAGGGTATTCATGTGGTAGAGTATTCATGTGGTAGAGTATTCATGTGGTAGGGTATTCATGTAGCAGAGTATCTATGTGATAAAGTATTCACGTGGTAGGGTATTCATGTGGTAGGGTATTCATGTGGTAGGGTATTCATGTAGCAGAGTATCTATGTGATAAAGTATTCACGTGGTAGGGTATTCATGTGGTAGAATATTCATGTGTTAGGGTATTCATGTGGTAGAGTATTCATGTGGTAGGGTATTCATGTAGCAGAGTATCTATGTGATAAAGTATTCATGTGGTAGAGTATTCATGTGGTAGAGTATTCATGTGGTAGAGTATTCATGTGGTAGAGTATTCATGTGGTAGAGTATTCATGTGGTAGAGTATTCATGTGGTAGAGTATTCATGTGGTAGAGTATTCATGTGGTAGAGTATTCATGTGGTAGAGTATTCATGTGGTAGAGTATTCATGTGGTAGAGTATTCATGTGGTAGAGTATTCATGTGGTAGAGTATTCATGTGGTAGAGTATTCATGTGGTAGAGTATTCATGTGGTAGGGTATTCATGTGGTAGGGTATTCATGTGGTAGAGTATTCATGTGGTAGGGTATTCATGTGGTAGGGTATTCATGTGGTAGGGTATTCATGTGGTAGAGTATTCATGTGGTAGAGTATTCATGTGGTAGAGTATTCATGTGGTAGAGTATTCATGTGGTAGAGTATTCATGTGGTAGAGTATTCATGTGGTAGAGTATTCATGTGGTAGAGTATTCATGTGGTAGAGTATTCATGTGGTAGAGTATTCATGTGGTAGAGTATTCATGTGGTAGGGTATTCATGTGGTAGAGTATTCATGTGGTAGGGTATTCATGTGGTAGGGTATTCATGTGGTAGAGTATTCATGTAGCAGAGTATCTATGTGATAAAGTATTCATGTGGTAGGGTATTCATGTGGTAGGGTATTCATGTGGTAGAGTATTCATGTGGTAGGGTATTCATGTGGTAGAGTATTCATGTGGTAGGGTATTCATGTGGTAGAGTATTCATGTGGTAGGGTATTCATGTGGTAGGGTATTCATGTGGTAGGGTATTCATGTGGTAGGGTATTCATGTGGTAGGGTATTCATGTGGTAGGGTATTCATGTGGTAGGGTATTCATGTGGTAGAGTATTCATGTGGTAGGGTATTCATGTGGTAGGGTATTCATGTGGTAGGGTATTCATGTGGTAGGGTATTCATGTGGTAGGGTATTCATGTGGTAGGGTATTCATGTGGTAGGGTATTCATGTGGTAGGGTATTCATGTGGTAGGGTATTCATGTGGTAGAGTATTCATGTGGTAGGGTATTCATGTGGTAGAGTATTCATGTGGTAGGGTATTCATGTGGTAGGGTATTCATGTGGTAGAGTATTCATGTGGTAGAGTATTCATGTGGTAGGGTATTCATGTGGTAGAGTATTCATGTGGTAGGGTATTCATGTGGTAGGGTATTCATGTGGTAGGGTATTCATGTGGTAGGGTATTCATGTGGTAGGGTATTCATGTGGTAGAGTATTCATGTGGTAGAGTATTCATGTGGTAGGGTATTCATGTGGTAGAGTATTCATGTGGTAGGGTATTCATGTGGTAGGGTATTCATGTGGTAGGGTATTCATGTGGTAGGGTATTCATGTGGTAGGGTATTCATGTGGTAGGGTATTCATGTGGTAGGGTATTCATGTGGTAGGGTATTCATGTGGTAGGGTATTCATGTGGTAGGGTATTCATGTGGTAGGGTATTCATGTGGTAGAGTATTCATGTGGTAGGGTATTCATGTGGTAGGGTATTCATGTGGTAGGGTATTCATGTGGTAGGGTATTCATGTGGTAGAGTATTCATGTGGTAGAGTATTCATGTGGTAGGGTATTCATGTGGTAGAGTATTCATGTGGTAGGGTATTCATGTGGTAGGGTATTCATGTGGTAGGGTATTCATGTGGTAGGGTATTCATGTGGTAGGGTATTCATGTGGTAGGGTATTCATGTGGTAGGGTATTCATGTGGTAGGGTATTCATGTGGTAGAGTATTCATGTGGTAGGGTATTCATGTGGTAGGGTATTCATGTGGTAGAGTATTCATGTGGTAGGGTATTCATGTGGTAGGGTATTCATGTGGTAGGGTATTCATGTGGTAGAGTATTCATGTGGTAGGGTATTCATGTGGTAGGGTATTCATGTGGTAGAGTATTCATGTGGTAGGGTATTCATGTGGTAGAGTATTCATGTGGTAGGGTATTCATGTGGTAGGGTATTCATGTGGTAGAGTATTCATGTGGTAGGGTATTCATGTGGTAGAGTATTCATGTGGTAGGGTATTCATGTGGTAGGGTATTCATGTGGTAGGGTATTCATGTGGTAGAGTATTCATGTGGTAGGGTATTCATGTGGTAGGGTATTCATGTGGTAGGGTATTCATGTGGTAGAGTATTCATGTGGTAGGGTATTCATGTGGTAGAGTATTCATGTGGTAGAGTATTCATGTGGTAGGGTATTCATGTGGTAGGGTATTCATGTGGTAGGGTATTCATGTGGTAGAGTATTCATGTGGTAGGGTATTCATGTGGTAGAGTATTCATGTGGTAGGGTATTCATGTGGTAGAGTATTCATGTGGTAGGGTATTCATGTGGTAGAGTATTCATGTGGTAGGGTATTCATGTGGTAGGGTATTCATGTGGTAGAGTATTCATGTGGTAGGGTATTCATGTGGTAGAGTATTCATGTGGTAGGGTATTCATGTGGTAGAGTATTCATGTGGTAGGGTATTCATGTGGTAGGGTATTCATGTGGTAGAGTATTCATGTGGTAGAGTATTCATGTGGTAGAGTATTCATGTGGTAGAGTATTCATGTGGTAGAGTATTCATGTGGTAGAGTATTCATGTGGTAGAGTATTCATGTGGTAGAGTATTCATGTGGTAGAGTATTCATGTGGTAGAGTATTCATGTGGTAGGGTATTCATGTGGTAGGGTATTCATGTGGTAGAGTATTCATGTGGTAGAGTATTCATGTGGTAGGGTATTCATGTGGTAGAGTATTCATGTGGTAGGGTATTCATGTGGTAGAGTATTCATGTGGTAGAGTATTCATGTGGTAGGGTATTCATGTGGTAGAGTATTCATGTGGTAGGGTATTCATGTGGTAGGGTATTCATGTGGTAGAGTATTCATGTGGTAGAGTATTCATGTGGTAGAGTATTCATGTGGTAGAGTATTCATGTGGTAGAGTATTCATGTGGTAGAGTATTCATGTGGTAGAGTATTCATGTGGTAGAGTATTCATGTGGTAGAGTATTCATGTGGTAGGGTATTCATGTGGTAGAGTATTCATGTGGTAGGGTATTCATGTGGTAGAGTATTCATGTGGTAGGGTATTCATGTGGTAGAGTATTCATGTGGTAGGGTATTCATGTGGTAGAGTATTCATGTGGTAGGGTATTCATGTGGTAGGGTATTCATGTGGTAGAGTATTCATGTGGTAGAGTATTCATGTGGTAGAGTATTCATGTGGTAGAGTATTCATGTGGTAGGGTATTCATGTAGCAGAGTATCTATGTGATAAAGTATTCACGTGGTAGGGTATTCATGTGGTAGAGTATTCATGTGGTAGAATATTCATGTGTTAGGGTATTCATGTGGTAGAGTATTCATGTGGTAGAGTATTCATGTGGTAGGGTATTCATGTGGTAGGGTATTCATGTGGTAGGGTATTCATGTAGCAGAGTATCTATGTGATAAAGTATTCACGTGGTAGGGTATTCATGTGGTAGAGTATTCATGTGGTAGAATATTCACGTGGTAGGGTATTCATGTGGTAGAGTATTCATGTGGTAGAATATTCATGTGGTAGGGTATTCATGTGGTAGAGTATTCATGTGGTAGAATATTCATGTGTTAGGGTATTCATGTAGCAGAGTATCTATGTGATAAAGTATTCACGTGGTAGGGTATTCATGTAGCAGAGTACCTATGTGATAAAGTATTCATGTGGTAGGGTATTCATGTAGCAGAGTATCTATGTGATAAAGTATTCACGTGGTAGGGTATTCATGTGGTAGAATATTCACGTGGTAGGGTATTCATGTGGTAGGGTATTCATGTAGCAGAGTATCTATGTGATAAAGTATTCACGTGGTAGGGTATTCATGTGGTAGAATATTCATGTGTTAGGGTATTCATGTGGTAGGGTATTCATGTGGTAGGGTATTCATGTGGTAGAGTATTCATGTGGTAGGGTATTCATGTGGTAGAGTATTCATGTGGTAGGGTATTCATGTGGTAGAGTATTCATGTGGTAGAGTATTCATGTGGTAGAGTATTCATGTGGTAGAGTATTCATGTGGTAGAGTATTCATGTGGTAGAGTATTCATGTGGTAGAGTATTCATGTGGTAGGGTATTCATGTGGTAGAGTATTCATGTGGTAGGGTATTCATGTGGTAGGGTATTCATGTGGTAGAGTATTCATGTGGTAGAGTATTCATGTGGTAGAGTATTCATGTGGTAGGGTATTCATGTGGTAGGGTATTCATGTGGTAGGGTATTCATGTGGTAGGGTATTCATGTGGTAGGGTATTCATGTGGTAGGGTATTCATGTGGTAGAGTATTCATGTGGTAGGGTATTCATGTGGTAGAGTATTCATGTGGTAGGGTATTCATGTGGTAGGGTATTCATGTGGTAGGGTATTCATGTGGTAGGGTATTCATGTGGTAGGGTATTCATGTGGTAGGGTATTCATGTGGTAGGGTATTCATGTGGTAGAGTATTCATGTGGTAGAGTATTCATGTGGTAGGGTATTCATGTGGTAGGGTATTCATGTGGTAGGGTATTCATGTGGTAGAGTATTCATGTGGTAGGGTATTCATGTGGTAGGGTATTCATGTGGTAGGGTATTCATGTGGTAGAGTATTCATGTGGTAGAGTATTCATGTGGTAGGGTATTCATGTGGTAGGGTATTCATGTAGCAGAGTTACGGTTGGTCTTTGCTGTGTTCCACTAAAGGGGGTGGTCCGTCCAGTGGATGAGTCTCCACTTCAGTGCCGAACCCGACGCTCCAGCTTCCTCACTGGCCTCCGGTGAGGCGCCGCGTCCAACGCTTTCCTAACATGTACGGAGGGCGGGAACGGGAGGGGAGGGAGGGAGGGAGGGAGAGAGAGAGAGAGAGAGAGAGAGAGAGAGAGAGAGAGAGAGAGAGAGAGAGAGAGAGAGAGAGGCATAGGCATGGGAAGGTGGGGGGGAGAGGGAGGAAAGGTGTGGTGGAACAGGGGAGGGTGAGTGGGATGGAGGCAGGAGGACGGGGAAGAGAGAGAGAGAGAGAGAGAGAGAGAGAGAGAGAGAGAGAGAAAGAGAGAGAGATGGGGGGAAGTGTGATGGAGGATGGCAGCAGAGCGGTAGGCTGTTCAAAGCATGTGGGATGGGGAGGAGGGAAGGTAGGAAGGAAGGGAAGGGAGGAAGGGAAGGGGGAAAGGAAGGGGGGCTAATGTCAGTATGGGTGGGCGGCATAGAGTGACAGGCATGGAAAGGGGAAGGGGAAGGGGAGGGAGGGGAGCGGGAGGGGGTGAGAGGGAGCACCAGAAGGGGGGAAGGGTGGAGGGAGGGGTGGAGGGAAGGGAGGGAGGGAGGGAGGGAGGGAGGGAGGGAGGGAGGGAGCAGCATCCGTCCGGCAGCATCCGCCGCCCTCCGTCCGCCCCCCCCCAAGCCACCGGGAACCCCCCAGTTATCTCTCAATTGGCACACTTCCTGCCCTCCTCCCTCACCCCCACGCCCCACACTGCCGCTCCCACGCCTACCTGAACCCAACCACGCCTCCTGCCCTGCCCGGTACAGACAAGCCCACCCAACCTCACGATATACAAACCCCGCCCAAAACCCCCACCCAAAACCCCCACTTCGCCACTTAGGCCAGCCACTATCCCCCCGCGCCCCTCCACCTCCAGCACCGCCTTCGGCAGGAGTTCCTCATGTGTGTCCTCCTCGTAGGGCACGTCCAGTCCTTCCCCTGCTGCCACGTCCTGCCTAGCTCCTCCCCTTCCCCACCGCCGCCTCACAACCATTACCCTCCACCCCCTCAACCACTACCCTCCACCCTCCTACATCCCTCAACCACTACCCTCCTCCCTCCTACACCACACAATCACTACCCTCCACCCTCCTACATCCCTCAACCACTACCCTCCACCCTCCTACATCCCTCAACCACTACCCTCCTACATCCCTCAACCACTACCCTCCTGCCTCCTACACCACACAATCACTACCCTCCACCCTCCTACATCCCTCAACCAATACCCTCCTCCCTCCTACACCCCTCAACCACTACCCTCCACTCTCCCACACCCCACAACCACTCCCCCCTCCACCCTCCCACACCCCACAACCACTACCCTCCCACACCCCACAACCATTACCCTACGCGCAACCAAAAAAAAAACACACCTAGGCATCATACCTCCACATCTCTTAAATGACATCTAACCACCTCCCTCCCTCTCCACCTTAGCTACCACCTCACCCTTCACCCCACGAACACTTCACCCCCACCCTCCTCCACTTTTCCGCTCTCTTCATCCACCTACCTACACACACACACACACACACACACACACACACACACACACTAGTAACCGAACGCCACGTGAGCTGATGAACAGGTGTTAGGGGAGTGGATGGTTCTCTTGCTGGTGGCAGCGGAAGTGATGAGAAAGGTAGTGGTAGTAGTAGTGGTAGTAGTAGTGGTAGTAGTAGTAGTAATAGTAGTAGTAGTAGTAGTAGTAGTAGTAGTAGTAGTAGTAGTAGTAGTAGTAGTAGTTGTTGTTGTTGCAGTAGTTGTAGTGGTAGTACCAGCAGAAGTAGTGGTGGTGGTGGTGGGTTTCACTAGTGGTGGTGGTAGTAGCAGTGGTGATGGTGATGGTGGTAGCAGTGGTAGTGGTAGTGGCAGTGGTGGTGGTGGTAGTGGCAGTGGTGGTGGTGGTAGTGGCAGTGGTGGTGGTGGTAGTGGCAGTGGTGGTGGTGGTAGTGGCAGTGGTGGTGGTGGTAGTGGCAGTGGTGGTGGTGGTAGTGGCAGTGGTGGTGGTGGTAGTGGCAGTGGTGGTGGTGGTAGTGGCAGTGGTGGTGGTGGTAGTGGCAGTGGTGGTGGTGGTAGTGGCAGTGGTGGTGGTGGTAGTAGCAGCAGTGGTGGTAGTGGTGGTAGCAGCAGTGGTGATGGTGAATGGTGGTAGCAGCAGTGGTAAAATGGTGGTGGTTGTGGTAGTCGTGACGAGACACACACACACACACGCAACGAGTCCACAGAAAGAGAGAGAGAGAGAGAGAGAGAGAGAGAGAGAGAGAGAGAGAGAGAGAGAGAGAGAGAGAGAGAGAGACCCTCCCTCCCACCCACCCACAGTGGAGAGACACCTCCTGACGGGGCGACAGTTACCCAAAACTGATTTATCAAGTCCACAAATCACATTTCCTTGGCCACGGGGAGCGGGGGGGGGGGGGGGGGAATAGGAGGGGGGGAATAGGAGGGGGGTAGGGGTTGAGGAAGGGGGGGGGGACGCTGGCGGGCCGCTGACAGGCCACAGGGAAGGGGAAAAGGGGGGGGAGGGGGAGAGGGCCCGGATGGGATATGGGGGGGGAAAGGGGTGGAGGGGTGAGGGAAGGAGGGAAAGAGGAGGAGGAGATATCGAGAAGAGGAGGGAGGGAAGGGAGGGTAGCATGGAGGGAAGGGAGGGTAACAGGGAGGAGGAGGGGAGGGGTGTGTTCAACCCCCCTCCCCTCTCCCCCCTCCCTCCCACGTCGGTTTCACGAGAAAGTGAAAAATTGAGAGAGAGAGAGAGAGAGAGAGAGAGAGAGAGAGAGAGAGAGAGAGAGAGAGAGAGAGAGAGAGAGAGAGAGAGAGAGTTTGTTTTGTTTGTGTGTGTGTGTGTGTGTGTGTGTGTGTGAGAGAGAGAGAGAGAGAGAGAGAGAGAGAGAGAGAGAGAGAGAGAGAGAGAGAGAGAGAGAGAGAGAGAGAGAGAGAGAGAGAGTTTGTTTTGTTTGTTGTGTGTGTGTGTGTGTGTGTGTGTGTGTGTGTGTGTGTGTGTGTGAGAGAGAGAGAGAGAGAGAGAGAGAGAGAGAGAGAGAGAGAGAGAGAGAGAGAGAGAGAGAGAGACGAATGGAAAACGGGAATCATTCGTGACACACACACTCCCTCACCCCCGTTTCCACAGAACATACTCCCAAATAGAACGTGCGTATAACGCGCACTCCCAAATAGAACGTGCGTATAACGCGCACTCCCAAATATAACGTGCGTATAACGCGCACTTCCAAATAGAACGTGCGTATAACGCGCACTCCCAAATATAACGTGCGTATAACGCGCACTTCCAAATAGAACGTGCGTATAACGCGCACTCCCAAATATAACGTGCGTATAACGCGCACTTCCAAATAGAACGTGCGTATAACGCGCACTCCCAAATATAACGTGCGTATAACGTGCAGTCAATATCCCCCACACTGGACAGCGTTACACTCCTACGCCTATAGTTCACACAACCCACGTCTGTTACCACAACCGATATATATAGAGAACACACACACACACACACACAACAACGCAAACTCTCTCTCTCTCTCTCTCTCTCTCTCTCTCTCTCTCTCTCTCTCTCTCTCTCTCTCACACACACACACACAAACACAACAAACTCTCTCTCTCTCTCTCTCTCTCTCTCTCTCTCTCTCTCTCTCTCTCTCTCTCTCTCTCTCTCTCACACACAAACACAACAAACAAACTCTCTCTCTCTCTCTCTCTCTCTCTCTCTCTCTCTCTCTCTCTCTCTCTCTCTCTCTCTCACACACACACACACAAACACAACAAACAAACTCTCTCTCTCTCTCTCTCTCTCTCTCTCTCTCTCTCTCTCTCTCTCTCTCTCTCTCTCTCCCTTCCTCTTCCTCCCTCCCGGCCAGTGTGGAAGTCAGGCCAGCGGCGCATCACCACCACTTACTTGGCCTGGGCAAACACATCCCTCGCATCCTCACCCCACCATGACTGCTGGCGAGGGGATCAACCACACTGGCTGTACACGACACGCAAAGTCCTTTTAGTGAGAGCCACACACACACACACACACACACGCACGTCGGTTTATAGAAGAAGAAAAATATAGAAGCGTGAAAAGGAGCGTGTAGACACATGAAGCTCATGTCTAACGAAGCTAGGACGCTATTTGGTCCTAGCTTCGTCTCTTCGATGTATATCAACTGACTGTTATATTTCTCTCTTGTGTCTCCCCTGATGATGTGATTATTACACGAAGGTGCACTTGGGCACTTATCGTGTTTCATTTTCCCCCGTGGACTCATAGGAATATCTTGATCACGGACAAAACTGTGATCCTTTCCAATATATATATATATATATATATATATATATATATATATATATATATATATATATATATATATATATATATCCTAGCCTAAGCCAAGTACACTCATTCCATCATCGACCAACCCCTAGAGGGAAGGATGAACAGCTGGTGTTCACTGTGCACCGGCTGCCGCGACCAAGGAGTTCGAACCTATGCCCAACTCGACACCCCCTGGGATAAGGCGGGCCCCTGAATGCGTCACGGTCAACAGCGCTAACCCCTTACACCACCTCGCGAGAAGTCAACACACACACACACACACACACACACACACACACACACACACACACAGTGTAAACAATGGGTGAGGAGGAAAGGGGAGGTTGTGGGTTGTGGTTGTGGTGGATCTCGAGACGTTTCTAGTGACTGACATCAATTTCGAAACAGCCCAGGTCGGGTCGTTAATCACCAGAGATGAAAAGTCTTTTATTTTTTCCTTTTTTAAGACGTTGGCTGTGCTCTACAACCGCAACAGGAGGAGGAGGAGGGTGAGGTTGTATATGTTATGCGTATGTATATATATATATATATATATATATATATATATATATATATATATATATATATATATATATAAACAAAAAGGGGGGTTACTCTTTCGCTCCCATCCTAAAAATAACGTCCACACACACACACACACAAACACACTCACACTCTCACACACTCACTCACTCACACACAACACACACACACACACACACAACACACACACACACATATCAGTCATTCACATCAACAATGGAATCCACAAAACACTCTTCGTGTGGTTTTCGCGTTAGGCAGGCACCCACGGGGCACCTCATCCACCCCAACACCCACCCCCTCTGTTGCCATCTTCTACTGTGACCTCGCGTGACCTCCCGATGCAGCCGTCGTCACACTCTTTAAAAGAGTCATGTGACCTCGACTGACCTCCGCCACGGGGTGTTATGATGACGAAGCGACGCACAGTGAGATTATGACGGTAACAATGTATCCTCTATACTTGATAGGGCTTCCATATATATATATATATATATATATATATATATATATATATATATATATATATATATATATATATATATATATTCCTATGAATCCACGGGGAAAATGAAACACGAAAAGTTCCCAAGTGCACTTTCGTGTAATAATCACATCATCAGGGGAGACACAAGTGAGAAATATAACAGTCAGTTGATATACATCGAAGAGACGAAGCTAGGACGCCATTTGGTAAACATGTGATTATCCAACACATACAAAACATACGTATGTTTTGGTGGCGGCGGGGTCAAAAGCTTTCGCATCATATCAAAAATACTGATAAATTACCCTCACCCAATTAACGGACGTACCATAAGGATACCAGAGGTTAATACAAGACTACAGTTGATAATACAGCGTGATGCATCGACCCACACACACACACACACACACACACACACACACACACACAAACACACACACACACACACGACTCCTCCCACATCAACAGCATACGGCGTAATACGGCAATATACCAAAGGCAACATATCCTTGTGGTTATCATTGACTATATTACGTATATGTGATGCATGGGGAAGGGGGGGAGGGGGAGATCCTCAATGACCTATGGGGTACTGGAAGCCCACTGAATCGAAGACCAATAAAATAATAATAATAATAATAAACAATAACCTAATAATCGGAAACGGTTTTGAAAAAAAAAATGAAAAAAAAGGATCAAATAAGGTGAGGGGGGGGGGGTTAGTTCCGCGTTGGGGGTAGGGGGAGGAGGAGGAGGAGGAGGAGGAGGAGGAGGAGGAGGAGGAGGAGGAGGAAGAGGAGGAGGAGGTGGAGGGTGGGCTGAAATGGCACGCTGGGGGAATGGAGTGGAGTGGAGTGGGGGAGTAGTGTCATGGGGCGGGGGTGTCGTGCTTCAGACCCGGCCAGAGGGAGGGGGGTGAGGCAAGCGACAGGATACACTCGTTGAAGCTGGCGGTGTGGGGGCCGGGTCGGTGTAGCCAGCTCGCTAGCCAGCTCTTCCTGTCTTTCTTCACGTCTGAGCCGTTCACACCTTCTCTGGGAGGTGGTCCTTCAAACGAGCGCTCGCGCTGAGGCGGCTCGCTCCTCGCGTTCGGCTGAACTGTCTCCCTCTGCGCGGATGGTGTGGTGTGGTGTGGTGTGGTGTGGTGTGGTGTGGTGTGGTACGGTGTGGTGTGGTACTGTATGGTGTGGTACTGTGTGGTGTGGTGTGGTATGGTATGGTATGGTGTGGTTCTGTGTGGTGTGGTGTGGTGTGGTGTGGTGTGGTACGGTGTGGTGTGGTGTGGTACTGTATGGTATGGTATGGTGTGGTGTGGTGTGTCAACTGCTCGCGTTAATGTGGCTGGTTGGTAGGCGGCAGTGGCGGTGGTGATGAACGTAGGTGGTGGAGTCGTTTAAATCTGTGGCCACGGCCATACACTCTCTCTCTCTCTCTCTCTCTCTCTCTCTCTCTCTCTCTCTCTCTCTCTCTCTCTCTCTCTCTCTCTCTTTCTCTCAAACCTAAAGACGGACGAAGACACCAGTACTTATCTACCCCATCCCCCCACCTTTTGGGCGAGAGGACATAACTCCTTGACTGCGAGCGACGACATAACGTAACCGCGGTGGGAACTACGTCTCCATGTTCGCACTCCAGCGAGGAGGCGTCATGTCGACGTACTCATGGGGTTACGTGGCTGGCTGTGCTCAAGTGGGTTATAGTCGACGGATTCCTTCTAAACCTAACCTCACACATAATGCTGAGGCACCAACACCTGCTACATGTACACACACACACACACACACTTGCCCATACGACTACACTTGCCCAGACGTGCACACCTGCCATACGAATACACCTGCCCTATATTACACACCTACCACACTTACACACCCAATCTAACATTCTGAGGACCTGTTTAAAAAAAATAAGAATTCGCCCATAACTCCTAAACTTAATACAAATTTACAAGCAACATGACAGGAGTAGTTAAGAGAGAGAGAGAGAGAGAGATGTATCTACACAACCCACACCTGGCCCTAGCCGTTCATCACACAACGGGGGGGGGGGGGCGCAAAAAATAAAAAAAAATAATAATCGTGAACTAGCGCGGAAGTCCCTCCCCCACGAGAAACGGTTCGATACGACGGAGGAGCCGGACGCGGAAGTGGTGGTGGGTAGGTAGGTGTCGCGGGCGTTTTCGTCCCCTCGACACGGCCGGTAAAGTGGCTCCGTGGAGGTTAGCGAGCAGGGTGGCCGGGGAGGGATGGCGCGTTGGGGCGCTAGGACGCCGGAGGGGCGCAGCGAGAGTGCTGCCCCCAGGAGGGCAAAAATGGGTTAGTTCGGTATTGTGGCTAAGAAGGGGAAGTGGCGGTGGTGGCCACGGTGCCTGGAAGAATATGGGCGAGCCCCACGGGGTATACCGGGAAGGGAGGGAGGGAGGCAGGCGAAGCCATGACATGTTGAACGTCCGTCAGAGGAGGAGGAGGAGGAGAGGAAGTGTGGTAAGAGGACGGGAGGCCAGTGGAAGGGGGAACAGGATGAGACGGGGGGGCCAGGATGGTGAGGGAAGAGAGAGGTAGGAGGCCAGGATGGTGATGGGACCAGGGAGGTAGGAGGAGGCCAGGATGGTGACGGATTAGCGAGGCACGAGCAGGCCAGGATGGTAAGGGACTTTGCCAGGCAGGAGGAGGCCAGGATGGAGAGGGACTTCGCCAGGCAGGAGGAGGCCAGGATGGAGAGGGACTTTGTCAGGCAGGAGGAGGCCAGGATGGAGAGGGACTTTGCCAGGCAGGAGGAGGCCAGGATGGAAAGGGACTTCGCCAGGCAGGAGGAAGGTAGCTGAGGGCAGCAGTAGCAGCAGGAGACCAGGACTAGGCTCACCCTCCAGGACGGCGTCAATCCCTGCAACATGCAGGTGCCCTACGCGACGAGGGATGTGAACCAGTGCTCACTGCGCCTACATCTGCCCTCACGCCCTGACGACCTTGCTCATTGCCATTCCTCCCCACACCTACATACACATACCTCGACCGTGCTACACCAAACCAGTTACGGCAGATCCACGCCTCTCACCCATGACCGCATGTGGTACACGACTGTATATCTAGCTATGGACAGGGCCATGTTCACACCTGCCAGTGGCTACATGTCACGACGACATCTACCCATGCCCGTATACGCCACCGCCCACCATGCCCATAATACGAAAGCCCACGACTGTCCCACACCGACACTTGCTATGACGACATGCAGCCTACGATATTTCCAAGCCCTCTCTTCCTCATCATGTAAATTCCACGTATAATACAGCAGACGTACGCATGGCCAATGGCAATGTGCCTAAGGACGAGCGACAGGGCATGTACAGTGCCCTAGTATAGAGGCAGTGGGAAGAAAAACTGAATGTTCCGAGTCTGCTGACTCCACTTGGTAAGGTA
Source organism: Panulirus ornatus (assembly GCF_036320965.1). NCBI lineage: Eukaryota > Metazoa > Arthropoda > Malacostraca > Decapoda > Palinuridae > Panulirus > Panulirus ornatus. The sequence goes on along the minus strand of NC_092289.1, from coordinate 17,213,853 downwards.
AGTGTGTGTGGGGAGGATTGGCGACTGAAAAGGTGTGGTGCCGTGCACACAACATAAGACGGCGTGTGGATCAGGCGCTTCGCAAACCACGGGAGATAGATGGCGTGTTGTGGAGACCAGGTGCTTGCTTTGAAGAAATCTGACATGTACTTGAAGATACCCTAACGCTGAACACATGGGACTGAAGTGCATGGGTGTTGACGATACACATACATGGGTGTAGGTGGAAAGTTACTACACGCTGGAGGAGTTTGGGATACGGGAGAGGAGAGGAAGGTATGAGGTTTCCAGCGAAGGTGTGCCTGCGTCAGGGATGTGCAATTTTGCTCTATAATTTGTTTACAGGGCCGAGGTGGTGATGGGAGGGGGTTAAACACACGGCCTTGAAGCAACGGGGAAAGGTCTGTGACGCGCCGAGTGGGAGTAAGGGAGGGAGGGGAATGATGGGGGGAGGTTAATCAATTGATGTTTACAGGTGACACATCACTGTGGCACTCCTGAACCTGGTGATGGATTGAGGGCGGATGGCGTCCCTGACCGTGGCGCATTCACCGGGTCGCCCAGGGTCGAACGCATAGGTTCGAATCCAGGCAGCGGCAGGTGGTCCACAGTCGACCCAGCTGTTCATCCAACCCTTGGGGGGGTCTGGTCGATAAAATGGGGTACCTGGCTCAAGTATCATATAATCATAATATGATACCCAGCACCTATCAATGCGACATATGATACATCCTCCATCTCCATAAGGTTAATTAGGCAGGTGGACACACTAATTCTTACAGACCCTGTGCCTTCGACCCAATCAATCAACTACCGACATGAAATTACAATGTTTTTTTTTTTCTCTTCTCCCGTCACTTTCCTACTAACTTCCCAAGTCAGTATATCTTCTCCGTATACTACACGCTCATCTTCCATGGTCGTGTCCCCGCTAGCTGATGCGCTGAAGAGAGTGGTGCCTCAGGGAGGGAAGACCTTCTACTCTACTATCCTGTCTCTATAGTCATCTAGATCAGGAGTTTACGATAGTATTGCTGTGCTGTGGCATACAACCTCTCGCCACAGAGCCCAACGTCTTGTTCTCATCTGTCGCTGATGGTTCGATGAGGACCAGTTGCCCCTCATTTCGTGCCGATGGCTTTTGAGGGACAAGCTGTGCTCCCTCCCTCCCGATTCCCGTGCTGCTGGCTTTGAGGGACCAGCTGTCCCCCTTTTCTCGTATATAGCTGGCTTTGAAGGACCAGCTGCCCCCCCAAATCCCGTACCGCTGGCTATGAGGGACCAGCTGTCCCCCTTCTCGTATACCGCTGGCTTTGAAGGACCAGCTGTCCCCCAATCCCGTACCGCTGGCTTTCAGGGACCAGCTGCCCCCCTCTTTCCCCACCCTGCACGCTTGGGGGGGGGGATGGGGGGGAAGGGAGAACCAGCAGCACCGCCAGCTGGCCGTCAGACCACTAGCTCGAAGGGGTGGGGGGGGAGTAAGGCACAGGTGGTGGACCCCACACCAGCACCCCCACGGCGCAACTCAAACCGGTTGGCAAAGGTCAGCTGGTGGTTGGGAACCAGCTGGGACCATCTTCCGGGCGGCAACTGTACTGCGCCAGGGAATACATACCAACCCTCAATGCATACATAAGATATACATACACGTATACATTACACGGGCGGTGCGTCCCCCCCACCGCCAGCGCGCGCACCCCCAACAAACACGTAACTGAAGCGTGCGTTCAGTTCAGCATCTGGGTCAGGTAGGACACCTCGCACGGCCGCTGTGGTGGTGGTGGCGGTGGTACATGTGTGTGGCGGTGGGAGTTTCAGACCACAGCAACCACTACTGCAACCTTTGGGGAAGGTCGCGGCGCATCCTGCTCCACGGGTAACCAAATACCGTCCAATCCGTCCGTCCGTCCGTCTGTCTGTCTGTCCGTCCGTCCGTCTGTCCGTCCGTCCGTCTGTCTGTCTGTCCGTCCGTCTCCCAGTTCTTGGTTCAAACACACAGTTCACTGACTCGGTTTTCAATCTCTCTCTCTCTCTCTCTCTCTCTCTCTCTCTCTCTCTCTCTCTCTCTCTCTCTCTCTCTCTCTCTCTCTCTCTCCCTCTTCTATCCACCTATCCATTTCGTCATCTATCTGTCTATCTATCTATCCCCCCTCCACCTAACCTAGCCCATCTCATTCTATGGCAGGTCTCCATCCACTCCCGGCGGTGGAGAGGTGAGTGAGTGCGGGGGGGTTCCGAGTGTGGATAGACCCCCCCTTCCTTAACCTCTCTCTTTCAGCAGCCAAACGCCGTCGCCCGGGCCGGCCCCGACCCATCTACCCTTTCCCACGACACCCACCGATAACAGGCCGACGAGGCCATTAAGAGGAACGCATCCCGCTCATCGTTAATCTAAAGACCCAACACTCGGACTCCACGGGACCCGTGACGAGTGTGCATCGTGAAAACATTTTGAAAATCAAGACAATGTTCAACTGATTCCTAGCCATCTGCTATGCTTCCCACAAGCCTGTGTGTGTGTGTGTGTGTGTGTGTGTGTGTGTGTGTGTGTGTGTGTGTGTGTGTGACTATAGCCTATCAACTGGACACACACACACACACACACACAGAGTGTCAGTAAGGACAGCACATCCACCACTTTTCACGACGCACAGTTTGGGTAAGTGTGAAAGACGTATGATCTAAAGGCAATCATGCATTTAGATCAACGTTAATCAGTTATCACTTAAAACGTATACCCGATCACCGCAAGTTATCGCCACAGCCTTCCTGGTCCACGGTGGCGTAACGCGTCCCCCACAATCGCTGGATGGCAAAGCTCAAATCAATCTCGCGTGCGCTTCATAAAGTCCGTGTATATACCACTGTACGTGTGTGTGTGTGTGTGGGGCAGACCGTCCTAATGTGTGGGGAAACGGTGGGACCTGGGCAAACAGCTTCTTGTTGCCCCTCTCAAGGCAAAATCGGTTCACCCACGCCATCCGTACGGTTCACCCGCGTCTGCCACACGATCACCCGTAGGACCTTTCCCCCCCCCCATCACACACCCCTACGAAGTCCTATACATCCTCCTGCATGAGCAGGGAGTCCTAGACTGCTAAGAGAAGGAGGCTTGAAGAGCGGCCTGCTGAAACCTAATGATACCCAGCGGAACTGGTCCCCACGACAGGCTGTGCGGAGACGCAGCTTTCTGGGGCAGGGCACGGAGAAGAATTACTCCTCCAGAGACGAGAGAGAAGGCCTGCGCGATAGCCATAACTACGTCCCGTGACCACAGCAGGCCGGTGCGATAGCCTGCGGTAAGTCCCGTAACCACGGCAGGCCCCGTGGCTATCGTAAGACAGCGAACGCTACGACGGGGATCACATCCTACTGGTGACGTTACCCAGCAGCTCCCGCCCCCTGGGCTACTGCGGACGATGTGATGTATCCACAGCGGCGCTTTGCAAGGGCCACCTCCCTCGACACGAAGGGTCCTGTTCGACATCCGGGCACCACAACGCTGCTGCCGCAACAGGCAGTCGAGGAGGTAGGTGGCCCAGGGGGATAGGAGGAGCGGCGACCCTAAACGTACAGAGAACAGGTTTGCTGGCCACTTACAAATGCAGCACCATGTGAGGGGCGGGTCTCTGTCACTGTGGTTGTGGAGGCAACACTGGGGTGAGGGAACTGGCAACAGGCAAGGATGTCTTCACCCTTACAGTACACAGGAGCAACTGCTTCTCCCCACACACACACACACACACACACATATATATATATCAACTCTCTCACGTGCAAATCAATTCACATACCATACCAGTGCACGACATGACTTGAACACGTCACATCATGTGACGTGCACACACGATCACGTCTAAACGCCATCGCATTTCAAAGCGAGTGTCAGGACCACGGAGTTTCTGAGGGGTGATAAGGGCGATAAAAGGCATGAAATGACGGGGCCGCGTGACCTCTAAGGGGAAATGTCATCACGACATCGGGCCATGAGGTCGCATCGTCGTGCTCCAGGGTCGTCCCGTCCAAGGCGTAGCACCGTCAAGTCCCGTCGCGTGGAAGGTGTCGCATCGTCGTGCTCAAGGATCGTAACTTCGTGTCCAGTGGGCCCTATGAATGTCCTACATACACCCCCACTGAGAAAGCCAAGCTTGCCATATGCATCAATGATCGTCCATGAGTATTAGGATGAACGAAGGGGCTCTGCTGATGTCGGCTTTTATGCTCCCCTTAATGTGGGTGTGGGCAGAGGCGCAAGGCGTCTCAATGTGACTGACAGAAGCGCTTGGAGGAATGTCGGGGAGGAGGGCCTCCTCTGGCTGACAGTGACGCGAATGCAGACAACGACACACTGACAGTGACAGCAAAACGATGAAAGTGACAGTCATGAGGAACTGTAAACATAGATAGATAGATATTAGCACAGCCTTGGGCCGCAAAGGCCCTCTGGGTAAAGTACCACACGCTAATGGCTAGTCCTCGGATCACGCCACTCCAACGGAGCCAAATACCACACCGTCGCCCCCGCCAACCACACAGTGCCACACATCAGACCCCCCGCCCTCGCCACCCACACACAGCGCCACACACACACACACACACACACACACACACACACCAGACCAGTGCCCTCTCAACATTCCCTCGGCGCCTTTCCATTATGCCATTGGGCCTTTTACAGGGTAACTTAACTTCTTGCATGCCTCGATGAGAATATATATATATATATATATATATATATATATATATATATATATATATATATATATATATATATATATATTGGAAAGGATCACAATTTTGCGTGTGATCCAAGATATTCCTATGAGTTCACGGGGAAAATGAAACACGATAAGTTCCCTAGTGACTTTCGTGTAATAATCACATCATCAGGGGAGACACAAGAGAGAAATATATCAACTGAATTATATTTCTCTCTTGTGTCTCCCCTGATGATGTGATTATTACACCAAAGTGCACTTGGGAACTTATCGTGTTTCATTTTCCCCGTAGACTCATAGGAATATATATATATATATATATATATATATATATATATATATATATATATATATATATACCCCATCCCAAACCACGTGGCCATTTATCGACCAGCACCAAGAGGAGGATGAACAGGTGGGCTGGATGCGTCCAGGATTGTCACCTATGACCCAATGCCGTCCTTCATACATGTCATTTCACACGGACGAAGAACAGCAATGGTCCCAAGACTGAGCCCTGAGGGCACATCATTCCTCGTTGGCAACGCTGCTACGCGTCCCTTGTTCCCTTCCACTTCTGGAGTTTCCCCCCCCCCCCAAGTACGTGGTGGACGATTCCCCCTCATCATGCCATACCCCACCACTCACGTCCCATCCTAAGTTCACATGAGACATCAGAACCACCGAACAGACACCACACAGACAGACACACTCCCCCCCTAGCTGACGACACAGACACCAGCCCACAGCACAATCAACCCGCCAGACCAGACACCAATGTGTAACAAACGGACGTTACTTGGCGTAACGCGACGGGAGAGTAACACCAACTGGTGTACGTACGCCACTGGGGTGTACGTCAGTGGGAGGAGGAAGATGGAATGAAGGTGGCAACAAGCGGGGAGGAGATGGAGGCCACAAAATATGCACAGGCTCTTGCTAGGGGGGTAGTGGCAGTGAACGATAAATACAGTTAAAATTCCCATGGAGGAAGTCTTTAATAAAAGTTTTACATTTTCTTCTGAAGTCTCAAAACATCTATTACTCATATGTAGATAGAGAGACAAAGCATTTCAGGAGGAGTACTACTACGAAGGGCACGTATCTAGGGGAGGAAGATGTAGACGAAGGCAAGCACAGAGCGTTACAGTGAGGGTAACAGTCCACAGACACATGAGGAGTGATGGGTGGGGCCAGCCCGAGTGGAGGGCCTCGAGGGACGGGAAGGCGAAGGAGAAGCAGAAGCAGAAGCAGCAGCGGACGTACACACAGCAACTGGACGAAGAGCTAAGCGAGCGGGGTTTCTACATTAGGAGGCGTTGGTCGGTCGGTGCACCACCGCGCGACGCAGGTTTCCGCCACCACGAACAACTTACGAAGCCGAAGCTTTTCACGAGTGGAAAAAAATACAAACGGTACATAGAACACGATGCCTTGAGGAATGGCCACGCACGAACGGAGGTGGGAATGGGGTCGAGGGGTAAAAGAGAAGGTGATTAATACAGTCAACAGGATCGACAAGACTACGTCAACAGGATCTACAAGACTAAGTCACCAGGATCTACAAGACTAAGTCACCAGGATCTACAAGACTAAGTTACTAAGTTACCAGGAACTATAAGACTAAGTCACCAGGAACTACAGGACTAAGTCACCAAGTTACCAGGAACTACAAGAATAAGTCACCAGGAACTTCAACATGGTGGTGATTTACAGTGAGGTACTGTCTCATTTATGGGTGAGCTGTGGGGTTACATGGCCCGTGGTGGCAGTGTGTGGTAGAGATGGGTGGTAGGGATGGGGTGTGGTGGTACATAGGGTGATGCCGCGTGGTTGTGACTATGGTGTTGTTTGTGGTAGGTGAAGGGTGGTAGTGGTGGTAGTGGCTGGATTGCTAGGTGGTAAGTTGTGGTTGTGCTGGCTGAGGGGGCAGTTGTGGTAGATGGTTGTGGTTGTGCTGGCTGAGGGGCAGTTGTGGTAGATGGTTGTGGTTGTGCAGGCTAGGAGTAGGTAGATGTGGTAGATGGTGGTATTTGTGAAGGTATATGGCAGTGGTGTTGGCAGTGGTAGCAGTGGTAAGACGGAGGGCAACATGTGGTAACAACAGCAGTGGTAGTGGCACCACTGCTGACACTGGCTGTGGCACATGCTGCTGTTGTGGTGGCAGTGGCCATGTGTAGTGGGTGGTACGGACGTGGCAGCGAAGTGTAGTGGGTGATACAGACGTGGCATCTATGTGTAGTGGGTGGTACAGACGTGGCAGCGAAGTGTAGTGGGGGATACAGACGTGGCATCTATATGTAGTGGGTGGTACAGACGTGGCAGCGAAGTGTAGTGGGTGGTACAGACGTGGCATCTATGTGTAGTGGGTGGTACAGACGTGGCACCATGTGTAGTGGGTGATACAGACGTGGCATCTATGTGTAGTGGGTGGTACAGACGTGGCTGTGTGCGTGTACGTGGTGATGGTGTGTAGTGGGTGGTACAGACGTGGAATCTATGTGTAGTGGGTGATACAGACGTGGCATCTAAGTGTAGTGGGTGATACAGACGTGGCCGTGTGCGTGTACGTGGTGATGGTATCATTACACACACACACACACACACACACACACATCTGGTGCACCGGACGCCTCCACCACCACCTGCTCCAGTGTGGACACTCCCCCCAAACAGCTGCACCTTATGTTTAGTCCTGGTGACGTGTGTGTGTGTGTGTGTGTGTGTGTGTGTGTGTGTGTGTGTGTGTGTGTGTGTGCGCACGCGCACTCCCTCTACACTGTATATCTGCGCCGAGAATCTACCTAAACGCTACGCCGCGGTGACTACATTAACAACTGCCGTGTTGAAATCCTCCATCTCACTGCCATGGACGAATTCTCGAGGCATTTATTTTGCTTTTTTTTTTTTTTAAAAAGGCCTCGAGAACAACTCCACCCACGACTGCTCTGGGAAGAGGAGGAGGAAGAGGAGGAGGAAGAGGAGGAGGAGGAAGAGGAGGGAGGGTGGGGGCGTGGGTGTGTCTCGGGTGACCCTCCCTCGCGTGCAAGTTACAAGAAACGAACCACAAAACCAAACCTGATACAATAGAGATCATTCCTTCCTTTATTCACCCAAGAAATTAACCGTTACCTCGCCTACACGTCATAACGACAGGACACGACACCCTCCTCCCCCTCCACCAAGGGTTTTTAAATGGCCTTTATCTCCTTGTATTTGAAAACGTCAACAAAAGTTTATCAAGGGTCATATCAAGGGGTCAGATCAAAGGGTATGTCACCACGATAGTCCAAGGGCCGTAGGAGCGTAGCGCTCAAGGGAGGGAGGGAGGGAGGGAGGGAGGGAGGGAGGGAGGGAGGCAGGGAGGGAAAGAGGAGGGGGTTTAAAGTACGATATTATAAGCGACTTCAGAAATGTCGTCTTGTGAGAACCTCTCTCTCTCTCTCGTCTCCCTCCCTCTCCCTCAACTCGGTCGGTAGGCGAAGGAGGAGGTTTGGTCGTCCCTGGCCTTCGGCGAAGTCCTCCAAGCACCACAGTGGAGGGGTGTGGTTCGTGGATAGATAGTATCTATCTAGCCCTAATTAGCCGGGCCTTAAATATCGACACAGTAGATACTTGAGATGCGAATATCGACAGTAGATACTGGGATGCGAATATCGGGGGTAGGTAACGGGTAGCCGGGGGGACCCGACCTTTGAAAAGTCCACGACAGTTGCCTAGTGCCGCCGTCCATACGTCGGCCACACATCCAAAACCACAATTCATATCTACCTATTTTTTTTCTCTGATCTGCCATCAGTTACATACGACTTGTACTTGTAACGTCATTCCTATGACCTGAAATACAGCCGTGTATTCTGTGAAATACATCTACACGTAGCCAATACAGATGACACTCTTAGCGACAGGAATTAAGGTGTAATCAAGTTACAAAACCTTATTTCATTTCCTTAATTGATATTCAAGACCGCCGTTTGGGTACTCTCTTCCCCAGCTGAGGGAGGGAGGGGAGGAGCGCCAGCAGCGTCTGCTGGGTTCATCTCGACGTTTGAGAATGTGTATATCAATTCAAGGTTTGTTTACGGCAGCGCTGGGGCGCCCTCATCGCCAATGCTGCCCTCTGGCGGGGCTGAAGCGAAACTATCGTCTCCAATGACAAGAATATCAAATCTGTCTCTGCCCCCCACACACACACACACTCCATGCAGGAGCAGGGAAATGATGGATTCTTTGGAGCAAGGGCGTCCTTGGCGAGACCAAACCCCCTCTTCCTTCCACTGACGTTCACAATGCCTCGCATCATGAGGTGAGTGCTCGCTCGCGCTGTAAACGTATTAAGGACGTAAAGCCTCTCCTTGGATCCCCCCTGAGCGCTTCATATGCCCTGGTTCATCAGCCCGCGCCCCAACCCCACCGATAACAGCACGTCGTCGCCCCCCGTATACCACTTCGCTCCAATCCGGTGGATATTTCTTTCGCGAACAACTGAAAACAAATGCTGCGATTTATTGAAAAGAAAAAAAGGAAAACGAATTCGAACATTTAAACATAGCACACACACACACACACACACACACACACACACACACACACATACACGCGCGCGCGCGTCTGTTGCCTCCACGGAATGTGTCGAACCACGGCAGATGGCTGGTGCCTCCCGAGGCTTAATAACGATACATAAGTTATTGGTATTATCCTCATCAACTGACTGGGTTCCAAGGGGGGGTGTGGTACGACTTGCTGCAGCCCAAGTGAATAAATATATTAGCAGTGGCGAGGTGTCGCCACGCTGAATGCCTCCGCAGGGACGCCTTGGCTCCATTACCGGTGTCTGGGATAGCAATTACTCGTCCAAGCACAAGGAGGGGCGGTGGTGGTGGTGGAGGAGGAGGCAGCAGCTCTCTCTCTTTATTGGCTCCTGTGCGGAGGTGGCTCGGCCAAGTACTCTTTTTCATCGGCTGGTGATCATGAGGGGCCCACAATCGTTGCATCGGCTGCTGGGGATTCGGGCACACAGCTTCGACGACGTAAATGATCAAGCAGGCGTCAAGAAGAGCGCCGCCGCCCCCCCCGCCACTGTAAAACAGACCACGTCGTCCGTTGACGGTTCCACCACAGTGGGCTACACAGACGATGTCCCACCGCTGAAATACAAGCCCGTGAGAGCAACGGAGGAACGCGACACTTGGCGCCACAAGAGAGAGAGAGAGGCGCACTGTTGAACGCTTCTGACGTTTTATAATGCTCCTCCTTCTGCTGGCTCTACCGAGGAGTGTAGATGGGTTGCTCAATCGGCAAAGCGATGTTCCTCCTCCTCCTCCTGCCCTCTGAACAACACGGGGCTGTCTGTAAGCGACGTCCTTCTTCGCGAAGGAGGCGGTCGAATAATGCGAGGGAGAGGGAAGAAATGGTCGACGTGTGAGCACGCTTGGGGCACCGACTGCTGGAGGCGACGCCGCCACGATCAACAAGGGGCCATCAGGGACACGACCAATAGTGCTACTACTGATGGTGGTGGTGGTGGCTGCTGCTGATGCACTTCGCACAGCTCGAACAGAGATCGAAGTGAGGGAAGAAGGGGCAGAAGACCTCGAACTTATGCCATTACTTAAACAACGATTTCACCCTCTTGAAGACCAGACTTATTCCTCGTCTTCAGTAACCCAGGGCGCTCGGGACTCCTCGCCCGGGTTTTGTATACACCCCGAGAGAGAGAGAGAGAGAGAGAGAGAGAGAGAGAGAGAGAGAGAGAGAGAGAGAGAGAGAGAGAGAGAGAGATGGGACGCTGTGTATGATGAACGCTGACCCGTACGATCGTCCATCTTTGATTCGCTGGTAACCTCCGCCGCGAGAGA
>NC_092289.1:17100777-17193277 GCF_036320965.1 Panulirus ornatus | reverse complement strand
TGCCAGACAGTGACGTGAGAGGGAGGGAAGTGGGTGGTCATGATGCAGTGAACACGACGATGCAGGAGGATCAGATCCTGTGTGCCAGACAGTGACGTGAGAGGGAGGGAAGTGAGTGGTCATGATGCAGTGAACACGACGATGCAGGAGGATCAGATCCTGTGTGCCAGATGGACTTTGGAAGGTCGTAAAAGGAGACATGCGCTCTACTGGCGAGTATGATGAGGGAGATGCACTGTCTACCGGCGAGTATGATGAGGGAGATGCACTGTCTACTGGCGAGTATGATGAGGGAGATGCACTGTCTACTGGCGAGTATGATGAGGGAGATGCACTGTCTACTGGCGAGTATGATGAGGGAGATGCACTGTCTACTGGCGAGTATGATGAGGGAGATGCACTGTCTACTGGCGAGTATGATGAGGGAGATGCACTGTCTACCGGCGAGTATGATGAGGGAGATGCACTGTCTACTGGCGAGTATGATGAGGGAGATGCACTGTCTACTGGCGAGTATGATGAGGGAGATGCACTGTCTACCGGCGAGTATGATGAGGGAGATGCACTGTCTACCGGCGAGTATGATGAGGGAGATGCACTGTCTACTGGCGAGTATGATGAGGGAGATGCACTGTCTACTGGCGAGTATGATGAGGGAGATGCACTGTCTACCGGCGAGTATGATGAGGGAGATGCACTGTCTACTGGCGAGTATGATGAGGGAGATGCACTGTCTACTGGCGAGTATGATGAGGGAGATGCACTGTCTACTGGCGAGTATGATGAGGGAGATGCACTGTCTACCGGCGAGTATGATGAGGGAGATGCACTGTCTACCGGCGAGTATGATGAGGGAGATGCACTGTCTACTGGCGAGTATGATGAGGGAGATGCACTGTCTACTGGCGAGTATGATGAGGGAGATGCACTGTCTACCGGCGAGTATGATGAGGGAGATGCACTGTCTACTGGCGAGTATGATGAGGGAGATGCACTGTCTACTGGCGAGTATGATGAGGGAGATGCACTGTCTACTGGCGAGTATGATGAGGGAGATGCACTGTCTACTGGCGAGTATGATGAGGGAGATGCACTGTCTACCGGCGAGTATGATGAGGGAGATGCACTGTCTACTGGCGAGTATGATGAGGGAGATGCACTGTCTACTGGCGAGTATGATGAGGGAGATGCACTGTCTACCGGCGAGTATGATGAGGGAGATACACTTTCTACCGGCGAGTATGATGAGGGAGATACACTGTCTACTGGCGAGTATGATGAGGGAGATACACTGTCTACTGGCGAGTATGATGAGGGAGATGCACTGTCTACTGGCGAGTATGATGAGGGAGATACACTGTCTACTGGCGAGTATGATAACGGAAACACACTGTCTACTGGCGAGTATGACAGCGTAAACACACTGTCTACTGGCGAGTATGACAGCGTAAACACACTGTCTATTGGCGAGTATGACAGCGTAAACACACTGTCTACTGGCGAGTATGACAGCGTAAACACACTGTCTACTGGCGAGTATGACAGCGTAAACACACTGTCTATTGGCGAGTATGATAACGGAAACACACTGTCTACTGGCGAGTATGATAACGGAAACACACTGTCTACTGGCGAGTATGACAGCGTAAACACACTGTCTACTGGCGAGTATGACAGCGTAAACACACTGTCTACTGGCGAGTATGACAGCGTAAACACACTGTCTATTGGCGAGTATGACAGCGTAAACACACTGTCTATTGGCGAGTATGATAACGGAAACACACTGTCTACTGGCGAGTATGACAGCGTAAACACACTGTCTATTGGCGAGTATGACAGCGTAAACACACTGTCTACTGGCGAGTATGACAGCGTAAACACACTGTCTACTGGCGAGTATGATAATAATGGCAGTGAAGTACATGGACAAGGGAATATTCGACCGACAATTCAAAACTCACATGAGTCTTAAACCACAATAATGTTTCGTAACTATGACCATCGTACTTGAAAATAATAATAATAATAATAATAATAATAATAATAATAATAATAATAATAATAATAATAATAAATAATAGCAAATTTTAGAGGAGGGCAACCAACCCTGGATGACAAAAATCAATATATATATATATATATATATATATATATATATATATATATAAATATATATATATATATCCACGAACTACGTGATTAGACCAGCGGCCCTTGACCTTCAAATCAGTAACAGCCAGTGGGATGAGGTTAAGGGTCATTGGAGGTCAGGGCTGTGGAATGTGTGGTCGATTGTGTGTTGAATTCTTTTTTTTTTTTTTTTTTTATTTATTTAGCGAGAGATGTGATCGGTGTGTCTTAACTGAAGGGGGGGAGGAGGAGGAGGAGGAGGAGGAGGAGGAGGAGGAGGAGGAGGAGGAAGAGGAGGAGGAGGAGGAAGAAAAGAAGAATGGGAGAAGAGGAGGAGGAGGAGTACGAGAAGGAGGAGGAGGAGGAATACGAGAAGGAGGAGGAGGAGGAGGAGGAGGAGGAAGGAGGAGGAGGAGGAGGAGGTTGTCTGTATGTCGAAATGTCGAAAGATGGTATTAAGAGATGGGAGGAGGAGAGTAGAGATGGGAGGATGATAATAAAGATGGGAGGATGATAGTAGAGATGGGAGGATGATAGTAGAGATGGGAGATGATAGCAGAGATGGGAGATGATAGTAGAGATGGGAGATGATAGCAGAGATGGGAGATGATAGTAGAGATGGGAGGATGATAGTAAGATGGGAGATGATAGTTAGAGATGGGAGGATGATACTAGAGATGGAGGATGATAGTAGAGATGGAGGATGATAGTAGAGATGGGAGGATGATAAGTAGAGATGGGAGGATGAAGTAGAGATGGGAGATGATAGTAAGATGGGAGGATGATAGTAGAGATGGGAAGATGATAGTAGAGTGGGAGGAATGATAGTAGAGATGGGAGATGATAGTAGAGATGGGAGATGATAGTAGAGATGGGAGATGATAGTAAGATGGGAGATGATAGTAGAGATGGGAGGATGATAGTAGAGATGGAGATGATAGTAGAGATGAGGATGATAGTAGAGATGGGAGATGATTAGTAGAGATGGGAGATGATAGTAAGATGGAGATGATAGTAGAGATGGGAGATGATTAGCAGTGATGGGAGATGAAGTAGAGATGGGAGGAGATAGTAGAGATGGGAGATGATAGGAGAGATGGGAGGATGATACTAGAGATGGGAGGTGATAGTAGAGATGGGAGGATGATAGTAGAGAATGGGAGATGATAGTAAGAGATGGGAGGATGATAGTAGAGATGGAGATGATAGTAGAGAATGGGAGATGATAGTAGAGATGGGAGATGATAGTAGAGATGGGAGGATGATAGTAGAGATGGGAGATGATAGTAGAGATGGGAGGAGATAGTAGAGATGGAGGATGATAGTAGAATGGGAGATGATAGTTGAGATGGGAGGAGATAGTAGAGATGGGAGGATGATAGTAAGATGGGAGGATGATAGTTGAGATGGGAGATGATAGCAGAGATGGGAGGATGATAGTTGAGATGGGAGATGATAGTTAGAGATGGGAGGATGATAGTAGAGATGGAGGATGATAGTAGAGATGGGAGGATGATAGTAGAGATGGAGATGATAGCAGAGATGGGAGATGATAGTAAGATGGGAGATGATAGTAAGATGGGAGATGATAGTTGAGATGGGAGGATGATAATAAAGATGTGAGGATGAGTAAAGATATGGGACAGATGATGATGGTGATGGTGATGGTGATGATGGTGATGGTGATGGTGATGGCAGGGGGCCAGGCAGGAGGCGAGGGAGTCAAGCGAAACGCTGGTACATCACTCTTGTCTGTTTGTTCAGCAGCAGCAGCAGGAGGAGAGGAGGAGGAGGAGGAGGAGGAGGCACATGGAGGCGGGAGGAGTGGAGTGGCCCACGGGAGGTAGGGAGTCGTTGCTACCGTATAAGGGAGGAGGAAGATGAAGAAGAATGGGAGAAAGAGGAGGAGGAGAAGAAGAAGAATGGGAGAAAGAGGAGGAGGAAGAGGAGGAGGAGGAGAGGAGGAGGAGGAGGAGGAAGAGAAGAAGAAGAAGAAGTAGAAGAAGAAGAAGAAGAAGTAGAAGAAGAAGAAGAAGAAGAAGAAGAAGAAGAAGAAAAGAAGAATGGGAGAAAGAGGAGGAGGAAGAAGAAGAAGAATGGGAGAAAGAGGAGGAGAGAGAAGAAGAAGAAGAATGGGAGAAAGAGAGGAGAGAGAAGAAGAAGAAGAAGAAGAAGAATGGGAGGAAAGAGGAGGAGGAAGAAAAGAAGAATGGGAGAAGAGGAGGAGGAAGAAAAGAAGAATGGGAGAAAGAGGAGGAGGAAGAAGAAGAAGAATGGAGAAAGAGGAGGAGGAAGAAGAAGAAGAAGAAGAATGGAGAAAGAGGAGGAGGAGGAGAGAGAAGAAGAAGAATGGAGAAAGAGGAGGAGGAGGAGGAGGAGGAAGAAGAAGAATGGGAGAAAGAGGAGGAGGAAGAAGAAGAATGGGAGAAAGAGGAGGAGGAAGAAAAGAAGAATGGAGAAAGACGAGGAGGGAGAAGAAGAAGAAGAATGGGAGAAAGAGGAGGAGGAAGAAGAAGAAGAATGGGAGAAAGAGGAGGAGAGAGAAGAAGAAGAATGGGAGGAAAGAGGAGGAGGAAGAAAAGAAGAATGGGAGGAGTAGGTGAAGGAGTGGATACTGAAGGAGGAGGAGGCAGCAGCAGTAGGAACATCTTCTAAGAAGCGGCTCTTCAGTTGAGCGTTGCTGGAATTCCCATGACAAGTGTCAAGGCTGCCTAGTGGCGGTGCCATGGGTAGTGGCGGTGCCATGGGTAGTGGCTGTGCCATGGGTAGTGGCGGTGCCATGGGCAGTGGCGGGGCCATGGGCAGTGGCGGGGCCACGGGAGCGAAAGTGCAGTGACGATGAGGCGACGTTTGTTACGGTGGCATGTTCACATCACACATGGAAGACAGTGTAGCGTCAACACTAGCGAGACACCAGTGTGTTGGAGGAAGAAGAAGAAGAAGAAGAAGAAGAAGAAGGCGTTTGAAACTACGACACAAGACGTACAAAGATTACTCAGTGGCCTTTAGTCCCCCTTAAAACCCCACCACCACCACACCAAACTCCTAAATAAAAATAAAAGGGTTTTATAGCCCTGATGAAGATTTCCCCAAACACACACATACTGAAGAAGGGTGCTGACACAGCTGAAGGGCCAGTGTATGTTGCTGGAGGAAGGCATCGCGCCGTTGGAGGGGGGGAACGGGGAAAAAAGATGACATATGCACACCGCCCATCTTTAAGAAAGGAGACAGCGAAAACTGCGCTGAGCGACAATTGGCTTTTTTCGGCAAATATCAGTCTCTTATAAACGCTTGGAGGTAAGAAAGTCGACCAGAGAGCAAATGGATAACTACTTGCACAGATGAAACTCCAGAAAAACATGATTTCGGGGAAAGGTCAGCGTTACGAGTCTCTCAGAATTCTACGAGAGAGTGAGCTCTGTTTCAGACGAGAGAGAGAGAGAGAGAGAGATGGGGGGGGGGGGGAATTTCCACCAACTTCCCAAGGGCACTACCTCGACACACTTCGAAGTTTCGTCTATGTTATGGGACCTTGACGAAGTTCGACCGAGGTTCCCCATCCCTGGCAGACAGAGGTACAGTGACGTGAGAGGGAGGGAAGTGAGTGGTCATGATGCAGTGAACACGACGATGCAGGAGGATCAGATCCTGTGTGCCAGACAGTGACGTGAGAGGGAGGGAAGTGAGTGGTCATGATGCAGTGAACACGACGATGCAGGAGATCAGATCCTGTGTGCCAGACAGTGACGTGAGAGGGAGGGAAGTGAGTGGTCATGATGCAGTGAACACGACGATGCAGGAGGATCAGATCCTGTGTGCCAGATGGACTTTGGAAGGTCGTAAAAGGAGACATGCGCTCTACTGGCGAGTATGATAGGGAGATGCACTGTCTACCGGCGAGTATGATGAGGGAGATTACACTGTCTACTGGCGAGTTATGATGAGGGAGATGCACTGGTCTACTGGCGAGTATGATGAGGGAGATGCACTGTCTACTGGCGAGTATGATGAGGGAATGCACTGTCTACCGGCGAGTATGATGAGGGAGATGCACTGACTACTGGCGAGTATGATGAGGGAGATGCACTGTCTACCTGGCGAGTATGATGAGGGAGAATGCACTGTCTACTGGCGAGTATGATGAGGAGATACACTGTCTACTGGCGAGTATGATGAGGGAAGATGCACTGTCTACCGCGAGTATGATGAGGGAGATGCACTGTCCTACCGGCGAGTATGATGAGGGAATGCACTGTCTACTGGCGAGTAATGATGAGGGAGATGCACTGACTACTGGCGAGTATGATGGGGAGATGCCACTGTCCTACCGGCGAGTATGATGAGGGAGATGCACTGTCTACTGGCGAGTAATGATGAGGGAGATGCACTGTCTACTGGCGAGTTATGATGAGGGAGATGCACTGACTACTGGCGAGTATGATGAGGGAGATGCACTGACTACTGGCGAGTATGATGAGGGAGATGCACTGTCTACCGGCGAGTATGATGAGGGAGATGCACTGTCTACCTGGCGAGTATGATGAGGGAGATGCACTGTCTACCGGCGAGTATGATGAGGGAGATGCACTGTCTACCGGCGAGTATGATGAGGGAATGCACTGTCTACTGGCGAGTAATGATGAGGGAGATGCACTGTCTACTGGCGAGTAATGATGAGGGAGATGCACTGTCTACCGGCGAGTATGATGAGGGAGAATGCACTGTCTACTGGCGAGTTATGATGAGGGAGATGCACTGTCTACCGGCGAGTATGATGAGGAGATGCACTGTCTACTGGCGAGTATGATGAGGGAGATGCACTGTCTACTGGCGAGTATGATGAGGGAGATTACACTGTCTACCGGCGAGTATGATGAGGAGATACACTGTCTACCGGCGAGTATGATGAGGGAGATACACTGTCTACTGGCGAGTATGATGAGGGAGATACACTGTCTACTGGCGAGTAATGATGAGGGAGATGCACTGTCTAACTGGCGAGTATGATGAGGAGATACACTGTCTACTGGCGAGTATGATAACGGAAACACACTGTCTACTGGCGAGTATGAACAGCGTAAACACACTGTCTCCCTACTGGCGAGTATGACAGCGTAAACACACTGTCTATTGGCGAGTATGACAGCGTAAACACACTGTCTACTGGCGAGTATGACAGCGTAAACACACTGTCTACTGGCGAGTATGACAGCGTAAACACACTGTCTATTGGCGAGTATGATAACGGAAACACACTGTCTACTGGCGAGTATGATAACGGAAACACACTGTCTACTGGCGATATGACAGCGTAACACACCTGTCTACTGGCGAGTATGACAGCGTAAACACACTGTCTACTGGCGAGTATGACAGCGTAAACACACTGTCTATTGGCGAGTATGACAGCGTAAACACACTGTCTATTGGCGAGTATGATAACGGAAACACACTGTCTACTGGCGAGTATGACAGCGTAAACACACTGTCTATTGGCGAGTATGATAACGGAAACACACTGTCTACTGGCGAGTATGACAGCGTAAACACACTGTCTACTGGCGAGTATGAACATATCTAATGGCAGTGAAGTACATGGACAAGGGAATATTCGACCGACAATTCAAAACTCACATGAGTCTTAAACCACAATAATGTTTCGTAACTATGACCATCGTACTTGAAAATAATAATAATAATATAATAATAATAATAATAATAATAATAATAATAAAAAAGAATAAATAATAGCAAATTTTAGAGGAGGGCAACCAACCCTGGATGACAAAAACCAATATATATATATATATATATATATATATATATATATATATATATATATATATACATAAAAAGAGACAGTCTGCCTATCCCATGGATGACAAAAGAGTAAGGGGTGACTTGATCACAGCCATCAAGTTTCTAAAACCACTGAATTTCTTTTTCTTTTTTTTTTCCTCTCTCAGAACGAAGCCAGGAGAGAGAGAGAGAGAGAGAGAGAGAGAGAGAGAGAGAGAGAGAGAGAGAGAGAGAGAGAGAGAGAGAGAGAGTAATACGTATAGCAGTAGACAGATGTAATAAGTACAACATGTTCATGGATGTAATAAGTGTAATATTAGACAGATGTAATACGTATAACAGTAGACAGATGTAATAAGTACAATACGTTGACGGATAAGTGTAATAAGAGAGGGAGTTAATACGTACAATATGTTAAAGGATGCAGTGAATCACAGTGGATGGTGGGTGGAGTGGGTGGAGGAGTGATATGATAATGGATGCATTTAATATGTGGAGGAGTGATATGATAATGGATGCATTTAATATGTGGAGGAGTGATATGATAATGGATGCATTTAATATGTGGAGGAGTGATATGATAATGGATGCATTTAATATGTGGAGGAGTGATATGATAATGGATGCATTTAATATGTGGAGGAGTGATATGATAATGGATGCATTTAATATGTGGAGGAATGATATGATAATGGATGCATTTAATATGTGGAGGAGTGATATGATAATGGATGCATTTAATATGTGGAGGAATGATATGATAATGGATGCATTTAATATGTGGAGGAGTGATATGATAATGGATGCATTTAATATGTGGAGGAATGATATGATAATGGATGCATTTAATATGTGGAGGAGTGATATGATAATGGATGCATTTAATATGTGGAGGAATGATATGATAATGGATGCATTTAATATGTGGAGGAGTGATATGATAATGGATGCATTTAATATGTGGAGGAGTGATATGATAATGGATGCATTTAATATGTGGAGGAGTGATAAAGTATGATAATGGATGCATATTATAAATATTGTAAGTGCTAACGGGACACAAAACTGTTAAAGCAGCTGTGTGATAAGTGGAGAATGTACATGAGATGGCCCACACACACACACCCCCCCCAACGAATAGAAACCCCTCCCCTCCCCCCTTGTACCACACACACACACACACACACACACACACACACACACACACACACACACACTGCACATATAACCCCACACATCCACACACACACACACATATACACACAACCACACACAGACCTACACCACACGTAAATACACACATATATGGTATGTAACCACACGTTGCACACACACACACACACACACACACACACACACACACTTACACACACATTGTACATATAATCCTACACACATACACACAACCACACACAGACCTACACCACACGTAAATACACACATACATGGTATGTAACCACACGTTGCACACACACACACACACACACACACACACACATATGTACATACACATATACATACACACACAAACATATATACATACACGTATACATACACAGGACACAGGAAACAATGCTGTAACGTTATCATATAACTGTAAGACTGCATTGGCGAGAGCCGACCTGGTGACTCTCTCCTGCGCTACGAGAGGGAAGTGGCTTCTGAAAGTGACGGACGGGCGTCTGGTTCATGCCCGGGCCTTGAGATAATCGCCTTAAGTATCTGATTCGTCACAGCACTGTCATGTCTCCAAGTGTGTGTGTGTGTGTGTGTGTGGCGTCTGGGAACACGCAATCATGGAGATGTGTGGTGTGGCCACCTCCTCCCCCTCCAACCCCTGAGCTGGTGGTCAGGCTAGGGTGGCCATCATGGAGATGTGGTGGCCACCCTGAGATGGTGGTCAGGCCAGCGTGGCCATCATGGAGATGTGTGGCCCTCCCTGAGCTGGTGGTCAGGCTAGGGTGGCCATCATGGAGATGTGTGGCCACCCCTGAGCTGGTGTCAGACTAGGGTGGCCATCATGGAGATGTGTGGCCCCTCAGCTGGTGTCAGGCTAGAGGTGTGGCCCCCCTGAGCTGGTGGTCAGGCTAGGGTGGCCATCATGGAGAGGTGTGGCCCTCCCTGAGCTGGTGGTCAAGCTAGTGTGGCCATCATGGAGACGTGTGGCTCCCCCCTGAGCTGGTTGTCAGGCTAGGGTGGCCATCATGGAGATGTGTGGCCCTCCCTGAGCTGGTGGTCAAGCTAGTGTGGCCATCATGGAGATGTGTGGCCCTCCCTGAGCTGGTGGTCAGGCTAGGGTGGCCATCATGGAGATGTGTGGCCCTCCCTGAGCTGGTGGTCAGGCTAGGGTGGCCATCATGGAGATGTGTGGCCCTCCCTGAGCTGGTGGTCAGGCTAGGGTGGCCATCATGGAGATGTGTGGCCCTCCCTGAGCTGGTGGTCAAGCTAGTGTGGCCATCATGGAGATGTGTGGCCCTCCCTGAGCTGGTGGTCAAGCTAGTGTGGCCATCATGGAGATGTGTGGCCCTCCCTGAGCTGGTGGTCAAGCTAGTGTGGCCATCATGGAGATGTGTGGCCCTCCCTGAGCTGGTGGTCAAGCTAGTGTGGCCATCATGGAGATGTGTGGCCCTCCCTGAGCTGGTGGTCAAGCTAGTGTGGCCATCATGGAGATGTGTGGCCCTCCCTGAGCTGGTGGTCAAGCTAGTGTGGCCATCATGGAGATGTGTGGCCCTCCCTGAGCTGGTGGTCAAGCTAGTGTGGCCATCATGGAGATGTGTGGCCCTCCCTGAGCTGGTGGTCAAGCTAGTGTGGCCATCATGGAGATGTGTGGCCCTCCCTGAGCTGGTGGTCAGGCTAGGGTGGCCATCATGGAGATGTGTGGCCCTCCCTGAGCTGGTGGTCAGGCTAGGGTGGCCATCATGGAGATGTGTGGCCCTCCCTGAGCTGGTGGTCAGGCTAGGGTGGCCATCATGGAGATGTGTGGCCCTCCCTGAGCTGGTGGTCAGGCTAGGGTGGCCATCATGGAGATGTGTGGCCCTCCCTGAGCTGGTGGTCAGGCTAGGGTGGCCATCATGGAGATGTGTGGCCCTCCCTGAGCTGGTGGTCAGGCTAGGGTGGCCATCATGGAGATGTGTGGCCCTCCCTGAGCTGGTGGTCAAGCTAGTGTGGCCATCATGGAGATGTGTGGCCCTCCCTGAGCTGGTGGTCAAGCTAGTGTGGCCATCATGGAGATGTGTGGCCCTCCCTGAGCTGGTGGTCAGGCTAGGGTGGCCATCATGGAGATGTGTGGCCCTCCCTGAGCTGGTGGTCAGGCTAGGGTGGCCATCATGGAGATGTGTGGCCCTCCCTGAGCTGGTGGTCAGGCTAGGGTGGCCATCATGGAGATGTGTGGCCCTCCCTGAGCTGGTGGTCAGGCTAGGGTGGCCATCATGGAGATGTGTGGCCCTCCCTGAGCTGGTGGTCAGGCTAGGGTGGCCATCATGGAGATGTGTGGCCCTCCCTGAGCTGGTGGTCAAGCTAGTGTGGCCATCATGGAGATGTGTGGCCCTCCCTGAGCTGGTGGTCAGGCTAGGGTGGCCATCATGGAGATGTGTGGCCCTCCCTGAGCTGGTGGTCAAGCTAGTGTGGCCATCATGGAGATGTGTGGCCCTCCCTGAGCTGGTGGTCAGGCTAGGGTGGCCATCATGGAGATGTGTGGCCCTCCCTGAGCTGGTGGTCAGGCTAGGGTGGCCATCATGGAGATGTGTGGCCCTCCCTGAGCTGGTGGTCAAGCTAGTGTGGCCATCATGGAGATGTGTGGCCCTCCCTGAGCTGGTGGTCAAGCTAGTGTGGCCATCATGGAGATGTGTGGCCCTCCCTGAGCTGGTGGTCAAGCTAGTGTGGCCATCATGGAGATGTGTGGCCCTCCCTGAGCTGGTGGTCAGGCTAGGGTGGCCATCATGGAGATGTGTGGCCCTCCCTGAGCTGGTGGTCAGGCTAGGGTGGCCATCATGGAGATGTGTGGCCCTCCCTGAGCTGGTGGTCAAGCTAGTGTGGCCATCATGGAGATGTGTGGCCCTCCCTGAGCTGGTGGTCAAGCTAGTGTGGCCATCATGGAGATGTGTGGCCCTCCCTGAGCTGGTGGTCAAGCTAGTGTGGCCATCATGGAGATGTGTGGCCCTCCCTGAGCTGGTGGTCAAGCTAGTGTGGCCATCATGGAGATGTGTGGCCCTCCCTGAGCTGGTGGTCAAGCTAGTGTGGCCATCATGGAGATGTGGTGGCCACCCTGAGCTGGTGGTCAGGCTAGGGTGGCCATCATGGAGATGTGTGGCCCTCCCTGAGCTGGTGGTCAAGCTAGTGTGGCCATCATGGAGATGTGTGGCCCTCCCTGAGCTGGTGGTCAGGCTAGGGTGGCCATCATGGAGATGTGTGGCCCTCCCTGAGCTGGTGGTCAAGCTAGTGTGGCCATCATGGAGATGTGTGGCCCTCCCTGAGCTGGTGGTCAAGCTAGTGTGGCCATCATGGAGATGTGTGGCCCTCCCTGAGCTGGTGGTCAAGCTAGTGTGGCCATCATGGAGATGTGTGGCCCTCCCTGAGCTGGTGGTCAAGCTAGTGTGGCCATCATGGAGATGTGTGGCCCTCCCTGAGCTGGTGGTCAAGCTAGTGTGGCCATCATGGAGATGTGTGGCCCTCCCTGAGCTGGTGGTCAGGCTAGGGTGGCCATCATGGAGATGTGTGGCCCTCCCTGAGCTGGTGGTCAAGCTAGTGTGGCCATCATGGAGATGTGTGGCCCTCCCTGAGCTGGTGGTCAGGCTAGGGTGGCCATCATGGAGATGTGTGGCCCTCCCTGAGCTGGTGGTCAGGCTAGGGTGGCCATCATGGAGATGTGTGGCCCTCCCTGAGCTGGTGGTCAAGCTAGTGTGGCCATCATGGAGATGTGTGGCCCTCCCTGAGCTGGTGGTCAGGCTAGGGTGGCCATCATGGAGATGTGTGGCCCTCCCTGAGCTGGTGGTCAGGCTAGGGTGGCCATCATGGAGATGTGTGGCCCTCCCTGAGCTGGTGGTCAAGCTAGTGTGGCCATCATGGAGATGTGTGGCCCTCCCTGAGCTGGTGGTCAAGCTAGTGTGGCCATCATGGAGATGTGTGGCCCTCCCTGAGCTGGTGGTCAGGCTAGGGTGGCCATCATGGAGATGTGTGGCCCTCCCTGAGCTGGTGGTCAGGCTAGGGTGGCCATCATGGAGATGTGTGGCCCTCCCTGAGCTGGTGGTCAGGCTAGGGTGGCCATCATGGAGATGTGTGGCCCTCCCTGAGCTGGTGGTCAAGCTAGTGTGGCCATCATGGAGATGTGTGGCCCTCCCTGAGCTGGTGGTCAAGCTAGTGTGGCCATCATGGAGATGTGTGGCCCTCCCTGAGCTGGTGGTCAAGCTAGTGTGGCCATCATGGAGATGTGTGGCCCTCCCTGAGCTGGTGGTCAGGCTAGGGTGGCCATCATGGAGATGTGTGGCCCTCCCTGAGCTGGTGGTCAAGCTAGTGTGGCCATCATGGAGATGTGTGGCCCTCCCTGAGCTGGTGGTCAAGCTAGTGTGGCCATCATGGAGATGTGTGGCCCTCCCTGAGCTGGTGGTCAAGCTAGTGTGGCCATCATGGAGATGTGTGGCCCTCCCTGAGCTGGTGGTCAGGCTAGGGTGGCCATCATGGAGATGTGTGGCCCTCCCTGAGCTGGTGGTCAGGCTAGGGTGGCCATCATGGAGATGTGTGGCCCTCCCTGAGCTGGTGGTCAAGCTAGTGTGGCCATCATGGAGATGTGTGGCCCTCCCTGAGCTGGTGGTCAAGCTAGTGTGGCCATCATGGAGATGTGTGGCCCTCCCTGAGCTGGTGGTCAAGCTAGTGTGGCCATCATGGAGATGTGTGGCCCTCCCTGAGCTGGTGGTCAAGCTAGTGTGGCCATCATGGAGATGTGTGGCCCTCCCTGAGCTGGTGGTCAGGCTAGGGTGGCCATCATGGAGATGTGTGGCCCTCCCTGAGCTGGTGGTCAGGCTAGGGTGGCCATCATGGAGATGTGTGGCCCTCCCTGAGCTGGTGGTCAAGCTAGTGTGGCCATCATGGAGATGTGTGGCCCTCCCTGAGCTGGTGGTCAAGCTAGTGTGGCCATCATGGAGATGTGTGGCCCTCCCTGAGCTGGTGGTCAGGCTAGGGTGGCCATCATGGAGATGTGTGGCCCTCCCTGAGCTGGTGGTCAGGCTAGGGTGGCCATCATGGAGATGTGTGGCCCTCCCTGAGCTGGTGGTCAGGCTAGGGTGGCCATCATGGAGATGTGTGGCCCTCCCTGAGCTGGTGGTCAAGCTAGTGTGGCCATCATGGAGATGTGTGGCCCTCCCTGAGCTGGTGGTCAAGCTAGTGTGGCCATCATGGAGATGTGTGGCCCTCCCTGAGCTGGTGGTCAAGCTAGTGTGGCCATCATGGAGATGTGTGGCCCTCCCTGAGCTGGTGGTCAGGCTAGGGTGGCCATCATGGAGATGTGTGGCCCTCCCTGAGCTGGTGGTCAGGCTAGGGTGGCCATCATGGAGATGTGTGGCCCTCCCTGAGCTGGTGGTCAGGCTAGGGTGGCCATCATGGAGATGTGTGGCCCTCCCTGAGCTGGTGGTCAGGCTAGGGTGGCCATCATGGAGATGTGTGGCCCTCCCTGAGCTGGTGGTCAGGCTAGGGTGGCCATCATGGAGATGTGTGGCCCTCCCTGAGCTGGTGGTCAAGCTAGTGTGGCCATCATGGAGATGTGTGGCCCTCCCTGAGCTGGTGGTCAAGCTAGTGTGGCCATCATGGAGATGTGTGGCCCTCCCTGAGCTGGTGGTCAGGCTAGGGTGGCCATCATGGAGATGTGTGGCCCTCCCTGAGCTGGTGGTCAGGCTAGGGTGGCCATCATGGAGATGTGTGGCCCTCCCTGAGCTGGTGGTCAGGCTAGGGTGGCCATCATGGAGATGTGTGGCCCTCCCTGAGCTGGTGGTCAGGCTAGGGTGGCCATCATGGAGATGTGTGGCCCTCCCTGAGCTGGTGGTCAGGCTAGGGTGGCCATCATGGAGATGTGTGGCCCTCCCTGAGCTGGTGGTCAGGCTAGGGTGGCCATCATGGAGATGTGTGGCCCTCCCTGAGCTGGTGGTCAGGCTAGGGTGGCCATCATGGAGATGTGTGGCCCTCCCTGAGCTGGTGGTCAAGCTAGTGTGGCCATCATGGAGATGTGTGGCCCTCCCTGAGCTGGTGGTCAAGCTAGTGTGGCCATCATGGAGATGTGTGGCCCTCCCTGAGCTGGTGGTCAAGCTAGTGTGGCCATCATGGAGATGTGTGGCCCTCCCTGAGCTGGTGGTCAAGCTAGTGTGGCCATCATGGAGATGTGTGGCCCTCCCTGAGCTGGTGGTCAAGCTAGTGTGGCCATCATGACACCAGGAGAAACCAGTGCATGGCACCGGGAGAAACCAGTGCATGGCACCGGGAGAAACCAGTGCATGACACCAGGAGAAACCAGTGCATGACACCGGGAGAAACCAGTGCATGGCACCGGGAGAAACCAGTGCATGACACCGGGAGAAACCAGTGCATGACACCAGTAGAAACCAGTGCATGAAACCAGGAGAAACCAGCCGTCGTGTTCAGGAGCGCCATACCGTCGCGTCCTCAAGGAACGCACCGTCGCGTGTAGGAGCGCCGTACCGTCGCGTCTTCGGACCACACCGTCGTGTTTAGGAGCGCCGTACCGTCGCGACCAAGGAACGCACCGTCGTCTTCAGGAGCGCCGTGCCGTCGCGTCTTCGGACCACACCGTCGTCTTCAGGAGCGCCGTGCCGTCGTGCTCAAAGGCGGCCTTTGTCGTTGTCGTTCCCCCAAAATCAATCAATCTACGTCTACTTGTCTGACCCCATAGTTACCCCAAGGTGCCTGACGAGGCGGAGGGACACCTCCTTGCCTCCTCCTGACGGGTTCTCGCAGCTGGATCTGCCCAGGGACGACACGTCAGATCTAATCACCAATCACCCCCTCTTCTTCTCTTCCTCCTCCTCCCCCAAAACAGACGTTAATCTTGATCCAACGCGACGACAGGTTTCCAACGACACGTCCATAATTCACAAGAGGGAGGTGAGGACACACACACACACACACACACACACCAAACGATCATGCTAAAGGGGTGTGTGTGTGTGGTGTGGGTGATTGGAGACGGTAATAAGTGTTGATTGGGGGGGAATACGACCCACAAATTCCCTTTCCTCTTCACCCCAAACATCTCGGATGCGTGCGTATCAAACAGTACGACTTGTAGAGATGGATGACCCAGCACAGTCACGAAAGGTGCGTGTGTCCACATTTCCCACTTCTAAATCTTCTTAATAATCATTAACGTGGTATCTACCGGCACACAAAAAACAAGTCACCCCTGAAATACACGATTAAAAGGTAGAAAGAAAATGGAACACGAAAGACACGAGTAAAAGGTAGAAAAATGGAACACGAAATACACGAGTAAAAGGTAGAAAAATGGAACACGAAATACACGAGTAAAAGGTAGAAAAATGGAACACGAAATACACGAGTAAAAGGTAGAAAAATAGAACACGAAACACACGAGTAAAAGGTAGAAAATGGAACACGAAATACACGAGTAAAAGGTAGAAAAATGGAACACGAAATACACGAGTAAAAGGTAGAAAATAGAACACGAGAACAAAAATTCTCGAAGATTACGAGACAGAGAGAGAGAGAAAATAAAGAGGTATTTTCTTTGGCCAACACCACGTACGACGTACCCAGCGTCTACCAACCATCATCTAATCTCAAGACACAGACATGTTTCCGGCCACCACCACCACCACCAACACCACCACCACCAACACCACCACCATCACCAACACCACCAACACCATCACCACCAACACTTATCCTCTACAATCCTCCCCCTCACACCCCTAAACCGATCGTGTACCTCACAACGCAGCGTACCTAACCTTCTACCTAATCGGTCACTCAAAATCATTCGCAGCCTCCAAGCTTCCCCAGGATCACGTGAACTCTACCCACACACACACACGCCCCACACACACACACACACACACACACACACCTCAGCTAGCAAGAATGCATCTCAGCTACTTCCCCCCAAAACAAGAGTTCAGGCTTGAAACACAGGTATTAGCGAGACCCATCATCGAGTGACTTCGAAACAAAAGTCCTCCCTCTATCATCTCCACCATCGTCTAACATCAAAACGAAGTCCTCAAGTCATCTCCACCATCGTCAAACTTCAAAACAAAGACTTCAAGTCATCTCCACCATCGTCAAACTTCAAAACGAAGACTTCAAGTCATCTCCATCATCGTCAAACTTCAAAACGAAGTCATCAAGTCATCTCCACCATCGTCTAACTTCAAAACAAAGACCTCAAGTCATCTCCACCATCGTCTAACTTCAAAACAAAGACCTCAAGTCATCTCCACCATCGTCTAACTTCAAAAGAAAGTCCTCAAGTCATCTCCACCATCGTCAAACTTCAAAAGAAAGTCCTCAAGTCATCTCCACTGTCTAACTTCAAAACGAAGTCCTCAAGTCACCTCCACCATCGTCAAACTTCAAAACGAAGTCCTCAAGTCGTCTAACTTCAAAAGAAAGACCTCAAGTCATCTCCACCATCGTCTAACATCAACACAAAGACCTCAAGTCATCTCCACCATCGTCTAACATCAACACAGAGACCTCAAGTCATCTCCACCATCGTCTGACACCGCAGGCCTTCTCCGCCACGGCTGTCCCTCAACCCACCCTCCCTCCTTCACTCCCTCTTGGCTATTGGGACACAACTCAGAGGAAACCTTGAAACCACACCTCACTCTGCCTTTCCCAACAGGTGATGGTACCTAGTGGTATTACTACCCCACACCACCCCAGCCCAACCAAGCCCCCAACTCCCTCCCCCACATAAAAAACAGAAGGCATTTCGACATAATACACACATCACATTTTTTTTTTCTCTCTCTCTCTGTCTCTCTCACTCTCTCGCTCTGTACTTCATTAACATAGGAAACAAAAGCCAGAGACGTCTCTCCGAGGCGGTGGTCTGGGACTGCGGTCGACCTGATAACATTATATGCAAAATCCTTGCGTCAGTCAAGGACAAGAGATGGTACCAAACCCCCCTCAACTCCCAGCTGAGCCATATATATATATACACATGCACACACACACACACACACACACACACACACACACACACACACGCCACCAGGTTGGAACAATACACAAGCCACATCTTTATACTGTCAAGTGAGATGGACGCGCTTCACAACTGCCAACCCAACGCTAATTCATATTCATGTATTCGTATTTCTTACAATATCATAACCGAAAGGTAATTGTGTGTGTGTGTGTGCCACCTTCCAAGATGCGAGTACACACACACACACACACACACACACCCACGTCACACACACACACACACACACACACAGACACACACACACGAGAAAAAAGAAGGGCTTTTTTTTAAGTCCTTGAACACAACGGTACGGCCCTTGAAACTAAGGGTACGAACCCTGAGCCCAACACGGTACGACTCTTAAGAGCACGACCCTTGAGCACGCCCGGTACGACGCGAGCGCGTCGGCACGACCCTCCTTGTGCATCGACGCAACGACGACCCTAGGGCGTGTGCGCGATGGCGTGACGAGACCCCATTCGAGGACCCAAGGGTCGTACCGCAGCGCCCGAGGGTCGTACCGCAGCGCCCGAGGGTCGTACCTCAGAGCCCGAGGGTCGTACCTCAGAGTCCCGAGGGTCGTACCGCCAATGCTTTGAAAGGAGCATCATCGGGAACGAAAAGGAGATCCAATAACCCCCCTTCATTTCATCCCACTCATCCTCTGATCACGACTGAGGTTCAGCCATACATTTCCTCTCTCTCTCTCTCTCTCTCTCTCTCTCTCTCTCTCTCTCTCTCTCTCTCTCTCTTCTCTCTGATACAAGCAAGGTCCAAAACACCCCCTACCCTTCCTCCTTACCCCCCCCCCCCCCCACACACACACACAATGTAAACCGCTACGGTTATCAATACGATCAAAACAAAAAAAGGAAAAATGGGTTGTTCGTTGCTGCTGCTGGGAAATCTATATCGCCCGAGACGCCAAGTGTACGTACGTAAATCGCTAAACACCAACACAGATCGCTCTGAATCTAGCGATTTTTCTTTTATTTTTCTTTGTATCCACGACACTCTGGCTTTAACGAATATAAATCTAGCTGTGTACGTAAATCGCTAAACACCAACACAGATCGCTTTAAATCTAGCGATATTTTTAAATTCTTTTTCTTTGTATCCACGATATTCTGGCTTTAACGAATATAAATCCAGCTGTTCACGTAAATCGCTAAACACCAACACAGATCGCTTTAAATCTAGCGATATTTTTCTTCTTCTTTTTCTTTGTCTCCACGATATTCTGGCTTTAACGAATATAAATCCAGCTGCCTCTTAGCGGCTCATGGAGTGAGGTCGGGGTAAGTAACACAAGCGGTAAATGCAAGCAAACCGACCTCGCTAACACATCAACACATATTAAGCGACTGGGTGGGAGAGAGAGAGAGAGAGAGAGAGAGAGAGAGAGAGAGAGAGAGAGAGAGAGAGAGAGAGAGAGAGAGAGAGAGAGAGAGAGAGAGGTGGGGGTTAGTCATATGTCGGCACCACAACAGCTGGTTCGCTCTCGTATGACACTATTTCCTCCTAACAATCTAAACAGGCGTAACGACCCACTGTACGAGGCGCACATTCAAGCATCTATATATATAATAATTCAGTTATATACGCACCAGCTCTCGATCTATCCCGTATAATTCAGTTATATACACACCAGCCTCGATCTATGCCGTATAATTCAGTTATATACACACCAGCCTCGATCTATCCCGTATAATTCAGTTATATACGCACCAGCCTCGATCTATGCCGTATAATTCAGTTATATACGCACCAGCCTCGATCTATCCCGTATAATTCAGTTATATACGCACCAGCCTCGATCTATCCCGTATAATTCAGTTATATACGCACCAGCCTCGATCTATCCCGTATAATTCAGTTATATACGCACCAGCTCTCGATCTATACCGTATAATTCAGTTATATACGCATCAGCCTCGATCTATCCCGTGTAATTCAGTTATATACGCACCAGCCTCGATCTATCCCGTATAATTCAGTTATATACGCACCAGCCTCGATCTATCCCGTATAATTCAGTTATATACGCACCAGCCTCGATCTATCCCGTATAATTCAGTAATATACGCACCAGCCTCGATCTATCCCGTATAATTCAGTTATATACGCATCAGCCTCGATCTATTCTGCATAATTCAGTTATATACGCACCAGCCTCGATCTATCCTGTATAATTCAGTTATATACGCACCAGCCTCGATCTATTCTGCATAATTCAGTTATATACGCACCAGCCTCGACCTATCCCGTATAATTCAGTTATATACGCACCAGCCTCGATCTATCCTGTATAATTCAGTTATATACGCACCAGCCTCGATCTATCCCGTATAATTCAGTTATATACGCACCAGCCTCGATCTATCCCGTATAATTCAGTTATATACGCACCAGCCTCGATCTATCCCGTATAATTCAGTTATATACGCACCAGCCTCGATCTATCCTGTATAATTCAGTTATATACGCACCAGCCTCGATCTATCCCGTATAATTCAGTTATATACGCACCAGCCTCGATCTATCCCGTATAATTCAGTTATATACGCACCAGCCTCGATCTATCCCGTGTAATTCAGTTATATACGCACCAGCCTCGATCTATACCGTATAATTCAGTTATATACGCACCAGCCTCGGTAACCATGTTGAGGCCACGACCGGCTCTTCGTCCAGCGTCAGGAGGCCCTGTGGTTCATCTCCTCACACGAAGGAAGGAAGCAAAGTGAAGAGATCTTTTGGGAAATATGTTGATAAATGGCGATCATACTGTTGTATTTCTTACACGAGGAGATGCTCCATCATCCTTACCATTATATATATATATATATATATATATATATATATATATATATATATATATATATATATATATATTTCTTTTCTTTTTTCGTACTATTCGCCATTTCCAGCGTTAGCAAGGTAGCGTTATGAACGCGCTCCCGCCTCTTGCACAGGCGCCCGGGTTCGATCCTGGCTGTTGGAGGTTTGTATGATATATATACATCACACCAAAAAGGTATATCTAGGATCATGTTGCATAACCACCATAAACAGAAGACTCCATCATCTCTTAACTACCAATCACCTATCCCCCTTGAGCACTAGAGTACTACTACGACCCTTGAGAACGGCGTTACTACGCTAGGGGATAAGGGCCTGGCCTAGCTGACGGACTACGCCAGGGCATAAGGGCCTAGCCCAGCTGACGGACTACGCTAGGGAATAAGGGTCTGGCCTAGCTGACGGACTACGCCAGGGGATAAGGGCCTCACCTAGCTGACGGACTACGCCAGGGAATAAGGGCCTCACCTAGCTGACGGACTACGCCAGGGAATAAGGGCCTGGCCTAGCTGACGGACTACGCCAGGGGATAAGGGCCTGGCCTAGCTGACGGACTACGCCAGGGGATAAGGGCCTGGCCTAGCTGACAGACTACGCCAGGGGATAAGGGCCTCACCTAGCTTTGCGTCAGACTTTAGCCTAACCATTGCTTCCCAAGCGTCCATCCATTATGCCCAAAAGGGAATAACCCTCCACAAATCTACATGTTCTCTTTCTTCCTCCATTAACTCAATGCACAATGCTCTTGCTTTGATCTCACCTACATCCTCATAAGACAAAATACCAGTTTAAAACCAATTTACAACACTTTCCAAAGTACAATTCAGGTCGAACTTCATAATGGCATCACCTGCGAACGTAATATAATAATAATCACAAAGCATTTACAACCATAATCAATTACAGGCACTAGAAATTATACACTAACGAACCTGGATCACCTATGTAAGTCACCTGTTTGAGTCGCCTGCTAAGGAGAAAGGTTTAATTAAGTCCTAAATTTCAAATACTGTCAATGTTTACAGGAAAGCCCAATGAATTTTAAGGTACTCTTCGTCCACCATTCACTTACGAAATCCACACCTATTCTTAGCGGGCAGCGATAACCCCAAGTCTTTAAAAAGTAATTTATGAACTAGTCCCCTTGTCTTACAGTTACATAACTCTCAAAGTTGTGGTTCTTACCATTCTGATGTTGTTGGCGGCGGTACAGCGAATAACGTACCGTGCAGGCGACGGTACAGCGAATAATGTACCGTGCAGGTGACGGTACAGCGAATAACGTACCGTGCAGGTGACGGTACAGCGAAAGGAATTCACGAAAGACCACGATGGAGACAACGATATTGGATTCTGGGGGCGGCCGACGCCACACTCTTTCGTGGTATGCAAGGTAGGTAACAAAGGCTTAACGAGATAGATATATGTATATGTATGCGGTAGTGGAAGCGTAAAAAAAACAAATAATGTAAAAAAGACACAAATTTACGGCAGGGTTAAAGTGCCAGGTAAAACGAAGGTATTTAACGGGAACGCGAAGGAACGTAAAGTGCCGGTAAGACGAAGGTATTTAACGGGGGAACGCGAAGGCGGGTACAAGGGTAATACGGCACGAGCTTCAAAACCCCCCCAACGGGAATGACCATCGGCACTAGGCTGCCTGCACTTGGCCCCTCGAAATGGTACACTTGTGCAGTAGACCACGACGGCTTCATGCTTCGACTCCGTTAAGAGTCACTTTCGGCTTTGCCCCAATCGTGAGTATCTACCGTAGCGTCGAGCAGCGCTTGGCACCTTTCTACACCCACACAGGATGGTGCTATCACCTTCTCTTAAAGCCCGGATTCAGATGTTGTCAATTATCATTAACAGAAAGACTCCCTCCCCTCTCCATCCTCCCCCAAAAAAGTAAATATCTATATATACATATATAGATATATCTACATGTATCTACCGATGACAACTTAGGCCAAAAACCTTTCCTAATTCATTGATCTTTTTTTTTTGTTCTATCAATCCATTGGTCGTGCGTCAAATCTGGCAACTCTCCAACACCTGTGATAACAGGTGTCCGGCCGGAACACCTGTGATGCACCACACTCCAAAACTGTGAACTTTCCACCTAAAGTGAATCCCTTCGTTTGTAAATATGAGTGCAATTCCCAAGTACTTCAAACTATTATTTTCCGTTAGCAGCTAATTGCACCATTTGTATGCCTTAAAAGGAAAAAATCCCCAATGAAAGAGAACTGTCTTTCAATATTACTCATCAATAGTACTAAGTAGAAGTTACTCCTAGGCACCAAGCAGGATGTGGTTATATAAACGAATGTGTGACTAACTATCCCAGAAATGTCGTCAACGCCACTAATCTCACACCTCAAAAAAATATACACACACTATATATCACAGCTGCTATATTAAGATACTGTATAAGGGAGCGAGGTGGGTGGGTGGGAACAGAATGAGGATGTAGGTAATTCGCAGGAAGTTGGAAAAAGTAGGTCTGGGTTGGGTGAGGCTTTGTAAAGTAGGTTAAAGGCAAGGCCAAGTTGGTACTGGCTTAGGAAAGGTTGGCAGTGTGCCGTATGAGATCAACAGCCTTATTATTAAAAGGCTCGATGAATGGGAGTGGATGAGGAGGCTAATACTGGCACAGAAAAGGAGGGGAGATGGTCTAATAATATACCCGTGATTAGCTTACAACGAATTAATCATCCAAATAACAGCTGGCCAAGCCTAATAAAAAGAGATGAGATCCCATGAGTGTAGAATTCCTTCCCTATCCTGTACAGGCAAATGCATAATTAACTAATATGTAATTACAACAATTCCTGCTGATCATATGATCAAGGTGATGGCAGCAAGTTTGCCAAAATATGGACAAAATTCTTAATGTGGCTGCTGCTAAAAAGTGAACTCTATTATTGTCCTGATATTCAGGACTCAGTAAAGACTGGGAAAGAGCCACATGGGGTAAGGATGGCCATTATCAACTTGGGTAAAATCAACCCACAAACCAAGCTTAATAACACATTACCAGTAGAAGCTTTATAATAGGTCACTGAATACTATCAAGATGATCAAAGCGATGACAGCAAAACAGTCAAATCTGGGTGGAGTTGAGACTTTTGAAGTGGCTTTAGTTAAGTCCTATTGTAAAAGTTACATAAAATATGCTGTTAGCTCCTCTTGCCCTACAAATGGAACCCACAAAGTTTCATGATTATGAAAAAACAAACCATTCAAAGTCCAACCCCATGAACTTATCGTGGCAAATGCTCCACATCACTTGTAACAAATACACACTTTCTAAAGTTAAGGAAACAAAGTAAATGAAACCTTTCTTACAAATTGATTATACTGCTAACTAAACATGCTCATCTTTTTCTTTCTTTCAAACTATTCACCATTTCCCGCATTAGTGAGGTAGCGTTAAGAACAGAGGACTGGGCCTTTGAGGGAATATTCTCACCTGGCTCCCTTCTCTGTCCCTTCTTTTGGGAAAAAAAAAAATGTTTATATGATATGAAAAATACAAAATACATCCTGTACACTATATGAACAACAGTAAAAGAAGCAGAGAAGAGGTTTTGCTGTTCACCTCCACAAGGTACCTGTATACTGTATGAACAACAGTAAAAAGAGCGTAAAAGAGGTTTTGCTGTTCACCTCCACAAGGTAAAGCCATCAGCAGAGTAATGGTACTTCAAAAGCAACATAACATGTGTTTCTATATCTGAGTAACGATATATCTATTGTGAAGCCTGCATAAGTAAGTCCTGAGAAATGCCTGAGTAACAATCACTGACATGAATTCTTGACAAACCAATGCAACATATTTTCAGTAATGGGTATTTTTTTCATATCCATAACACCAATTAATTATAGCAGTTAATTCAAACAAAGATAAAGGTATCAAAGTAACTACAATATCCAAAACATCTATAGCAATAATAAATCTCTGCTACATAAGATTTATATTGAAAGATGTCATCAAGAGTAAGAGTAGCTACATGGAGGCAGGTTTTGATGATACATCATCTGAAATATCTCAGTTAACTGGCTCCCAGCAAGATGGTGGGATAACCTCACAACTGCTGGCAGAATAAATTACAATTCTTT
Organism: Panulirus ornatus; assembly: GCF_036320965.1. Lineage (NCBI taxonomy): Eukaryota > Metazoa > Arthropoda > Malacostraca > Decapoda > Palinuridae > Panulirus > Panulirus ornatus. The sequence continues at coordinate 17,168,142 of NC_092289.1, read as the reverse complement.
GTACTTGGTTACAGTCACTTGCACAGGACATTTATTAGCAGTGATATTAATAATACTGTTCAAGCATGTAAGTGTTGAGATGAATTTCTATCCTTTCACCACTATCTATGCTTTGGAACTCTTTAACGTCTCATGTCACTCCTAAGAGTTGAAACCTGCAATTTTTGAAAGCCTGGTTTTTTCTTTATCCATAATCTCTTGTCTCTTAACCTATCAATCTTGACAGCCCTTTTATGAAGAGAACTATTTCTCCATAACCTCTTGTTTCTTAACCTATCAATTTTGAAAGCCCTTTTATGAAGAGAACTATTCTCCATGACCAAAGCAATGGTTTGGTAAACAGAGAAGAGGTAGTGAAGCTGTGCAGAAGATGAAAGCCGGCAAGGCAGCAGGTTTGGATGGCACTGAAGTGGAATTTATTAAAAAAGGGGGTGACTGTGTTGGTGAATGGTTGGTAAGGATATTCAATGTATGTACGGATCTTGGTGAAGTGCCTGAGGATTGGCAGAATGCATGCATAGTGCCACTGTACAAAGGCAAAGGAGATAAAGGTGAGTGTTCAAATTACAGATGCATAAGTTTGTTGAATATTCCTGGGAAATCATATGGAAGGGTATTGATTGAGAGGACAAAGGCATGTACAGAGCATCAAACTGGGGAAGAGCAGTGTGGTTTCAGAAATGATAGAGGATGTGTGGAACAGGTGTCTGCTTTGAATAATATATGTGAGAAATACTTTGAAAAATAGATGGAATTGTATGTAGCATTTATGAATCTGGAGAAGGCATATGATAGGTTGACAGAGATGCTTTGTGGAAGGTATTAAGAGTATATGGTGTGGGAGGTAAGTTGATAGAATCAGTGAAAAGGTTCTACCATTGATGTAAGGCATGTGTACGAGTAGGAAGAGAGGAAAGTGATTGGTTCCCAGCAAATGTCGATTTGTGGCACAGGTGCACGATGTCTCCATGGTTGTTTAATTTGTTTATGGATGGGGTGGTTAGGGAGGTGAATGCAAGAGTTTTGGAGAGAGGAGCAAGTATGCAGTCTGTTGTGGATGACAGGGCCTGAGAAGTGAGTCAGTTGTTGTTCGCTTACATACTGGCCACATTCTATTTCTACACTCAGGAGCTGTTGATGCTATAGGATCTGGCTCCATGAGAAATTCAGGAAAGGCTAACTCATTTTACAGAAGAAAGCACAAACTTGCTGATGAATCATCGCAAAATATTTATATACATTATGAAGTTGTCCTCTGCAATTACGTAATATATAACAGCAGTGCGGTTTCAGAAGTGGTAGAGGATGTGTGGATCAGGTGTTTGCTTTGAAGAATGTATGTGAGAAATACTTAGAAAAGCAAATGGATTTGTATGTAGCATTTATGGATCTGGAGAAGGCATATGATAGAGTTGATAGAGATGCTCTGTGGAAGGTATTAAGAATATATGGTGTGGGAGGCAAGTTGTTAGAAGCAGTGAAAAGTTTTTATCGAGGATGTAAGGCATGTGTACGTGTAGGAAGAGAGGAAAGTGATTGGTTCTCAGTGAATGTAGGTTTGCGGCAGGGGTGTGTGATGTCTCCATGGTTGTTTAATTTGTTTATGGATGGGGTTGTAAGGGAGGTAAATGCAAGAGTCCTGGAAAGAGGGGCAAGTATGAAGTCTGTTGGGGATGAGAGAGCTTGGGAAGTGAGTCAGTTGTTGTTCGCTGATGATACAGCGCTGGTGGCTGATTCATGTGAGAAACTGCAGAAGCTGGTGACTGAGTTTGGTAAAGTGTGTGGAAGAAGAAAGTTGAGAGTAAATGTGAATAAGAGCAAGGTTATTAGGTACAGTAGGGGTGAGGGTCAAGTCAATTGGGAGGTGAGTTTGAATGGAGAAAAACTGGAGGAAGTGAAGTGTTTTAGATATCTGGGAGTGGATCTGTCAGCGGATGGAACCATGGAAGCGGAAGTGGATCATAGGGTGGGGGAGGGGGCGAAAATTTTGGGAGCCTTGAAAAATGTGTGGAAGTCGAGAACATTATCTCGGAAAGCAAAAATGGGTATGTTTGAGGGAATAGTGGTTCCAACAATGTCGTATGGTTGCGAGGCGTGGGCTATGGATAGAGATGTGCGCAGGAGGATGGATGTGCTGGAAATGAGATGTTTGAGGACAATGTGTGGTGTGAGGTGGTTTGATCGAGTAAGTAACGTAAGGGTAAGAGAGATGTGTGGAAATAAAAAGAGCGTGGTTGAGAGAGCAGAAGAGGGTGTTTTGAAATGGTTTGGGCACATGGAGAGAATGAGTGAGGAGAGATTGACCAAGAGGATATATGTGTCGGAGGTGGAGGGAACGAGGAGAAGAGGGAGACCAAATTGGAGGTGGAAAGATGGAGTGAAAAAGATTTTGTGTGATCGGGGCCTGAACATGCAGGAGGGTGAAAGGAGGGCAAGAAATAGAGTGAATTGGAGTCATGTGGTATACAGGGGTTGACGTGCTGTCAGTGGATTGAAGCAAGGCATGTGAAGCGTCTGGGGTAAACCATGGAAAGCTGTGTAGGTATGTATATTTGCGTGTGTGGACGTGTGTATGTACATGTGTATGGGGGGGGGGGGTTGGGCCATTTCTTTCGTCTGTTTCCTTGCGCTACCTCGCAAACGCGGGAGACAGCGACAAAGTATAAAAAAAAAAAAAAAAAAAAAAAAAAAAAAAAAATAACACAAAAAAAAGTATGAGTTTTTCATTCTCTTATGTTCATGGGTACAATCAATGGCATACAGTTCATTCTAAACAAAAAGAATATGAGGTGACCAAAGTACATCAAAGACTTAGTCTTTAAAAGTTAATGTCACATAAAGAATCTGGTTTCAGGACATCATATATGACATCCAGACAGTGAATATGTGCAAATGAGGTTGTTATTCAAATCTTTCTGATGCTACCTAAACAGGGTTGGTGAAATAAATATGGATGAAAATATCTATAACTTCTATTATTCTTGATTGACATTCCCCATATCAGCAAGGCAGCACCAAGAACAGACGAAGAAGGGCCTCATTAAAATCATAGGGCCCTACCTTCCTGCAGGTGTACCTGCAGCTTTGAGGCCATGCTACAATCAGTAGTAGTGAAGTACACACTTCTTTGGAGTGAGAAGTTCTTTAATGATATTCATCTCCACTGACACTACCTTGTCTAAGGTGGCTTTCAACTTACATTGTACCCACAAGCAGGTGATGATTAGACTAAAACATGAGGTTTGGCATGAATACAGAATCATGAAAGCCAGACAGGAACAAATTCAACCTTCACTCTCCTGTCACCTTGAATGGAAAATCGTTCCCACTCAAACAAAACACCAACTATTCTGGGCATCACATATGACATGCCTTTCCATTCACTCCCTACATACCAAACAAAAATATAAAAGCGAAAGCCAAACATAAGCATTCTTTTTCTTGCAGTGTACATATCTCAACTCCCAATTCTGACTTGTACCGATATTATCTTGAAATGAGTAAGCTGCAACTTATATCTATTTCTAACTTTCATTTGTTCCATTTCAAGTTCTAAAGTACTAAAATTAAATCAAGCAAGAACAAATATGCTGGGCATAATCATATCCTTCACACTGTCAACATAAAAACTCCCAAGAATCTCCTTCCCAAAAGGTGGGATGTGATAGATATGCCACAATCATTTTCATAAAGTGTCTTAATCACCCGAGCAGGGATACCGCTTGCATATATGGGGTGGCTCTTCCTCAATTTCTCTCTCTTTGCCAGAGTGTAATCAAAAGCCTTTCACCTCATCAAATTCCAACATCTCTATTTCATCCATCCCCTTTTGTCTGCTATGTAGCTGATGCACTCTCTGTGTCCTACAGATTTAATTTCAACCATTGCTCTTGTGAAATATCAGTGTATGTCCTATTCACAACAGGTTAGATCTACAGCATATGACTCGCTGCTCCTTCCTAAACTATAGTTTTTGCGTGGAAACCCACCTTGTGTGTACTGACCACCATGATACCTTCTTTCTCAAGCAGATGTAAAATTTTCTTCCTCTTTTTATCTTTCTCTCCTTTAACATTTTCACTTTTATAAGACAGGTCTACAAACACCTAGGGACTCTAGTTTATGAATCTTATCCTCTTAATTATCTTTCATCTAAGACATCTGTGGCAGTTAGGAATCCTGACAAAGAAACATTCATGGGCCACACAGGGTCAAGCGCATAGGTTCGAATCCTGGTAGCAGCAGTCGGTCCACAGTCAACCCAACTGTCTATCCACCCCAAGAGGCTGGCCGATAAAATGGGTGCCTGGCTCAGGCTGGGGTATATGAATATATAGCGTTAATTAGATGGCCTTGATGAGAGCCTCAATGGCACATGATTCGAGCCTATCTATTTTGCCCATGCCATAATGATTACTGCAATAGAGTAACTCCACTGGCACCATCGTTAAAAAAGCAAGTGATACTAAAAACAATATCAACTAATGCAACAACTATGAGCAGTTGCAGTGTAACAGACCATTAATGTATCTCAGAAGTACCATCTCTCAGTAATAATGGAAACAATCATAAAAACATAAAAGTGATGCTAATATATATATATATATATATATATATATATATATATATATATATATATATATATATATATATATATATATATATACATATACATGTATAAGTATCATACTGCTGTTTTTCTGAATGTTTGTCAGCTGGTTATTTTTTGATCTGGATGAACTTTGTTTTTTACATATACAATGCTTTCTATGTTATTTGTCAAATGCAAGAAAAATGAGTGCATCCACTTCGTTCCCAAACATGGCTTTGATGGGATCAATAAAAATGTCTACCCTTGCCTCTTACCATTCTTTCTGAGACATTGTTGTTAAGACTACTAATAAAAAACAAAGAAATGCGGAACTTACCTCTCATCATAACGTCTTGAATTGGCTGTCCTCCGTCTCATAATGGCTTCATTCTTGATCACCTTATGCTCATTCTCTGAAGTTGAAGATGAAGAATTTGTAGTAGTTACTGATGATTGTGATACATTTGATGATGCTGCAACCATGGTTGCCATATTGGATGTAACTTTAGTGGAAGACGAGTATTCTCTAACGCTAACTGTCTGAGTTTCTTCTTTCCCCTTGTCTTCCCGATCTCTGCTTCGTTCCTTAGAATGGATGGGTTCAATCTGTCTCAGAGCTTCAGCAAGATCATCTTTGGCCTTGATTGGTTCAACCTGTTTTAATGCTTCTGCAAGATCTGCCCGATGATGTTCAGTCTTAAAGGGGTCAACTTTGTGCTGGGTATCACTCTTATGTTGATCATCCTTGTGTCGAATGGGATCAATATCCCTGATGGATTCAGCTATATCACACTCTGGTCCTTGTGGTGTGTTTGCTGTGGTGAGGGTTACATCATCTGTAACAGAAACGAAAATCATAAATGCCTACAAACTCATCTTGGAAGGAAAACATGATTCATACTTCATAAAGAAGCTCAAAATCTTAAGTTGAATAATTTCATATTGATCAAGGACATAGAAAATTATCTTCCAATTCATTAACATCTTTAGCAAGATAATCACAATACAGAAGGAACAAGAGAAAAAGTATAGAAAAATCTTTAGTAGTATGAACGAAAAGTTTGCTGGAAAGAGTAGACCCACTGAACAGCGCTTTCACCCCAAGTTTTCACCGTGTCACTCAACACTCCACCCATACTCCAAGTTTTTCTACACTTCAAGAGCCTAACGATTTTTATCATTTCTTCCTCATGATTAATGATAAAGCAAAAATAAGCATATCTTTAGTGGTACACAACTTGAGGATGCCATAAACATAAGTGAGATCTGTATCTAATGCAGTAGAAAAGAAACTTATCTACCCTGAGACAAAGGTGCAATTCCAACAACAGGAAAAGTTGTCAAGGCATGCTTTATTATGCTTACTTAAGCCAGTCATTAAAATCAATGATTCCAAGCTTAGTTAAACTTGTCATTCCATGAAGAGTATTAATGAAACTGTTTTTTCAACATTCTTAAAATTTTTAATTTCATGCAGAAAGTCAGATATTGGTATTGGGATTCCTTAAACAGTATGTATATACCTAAAAAAATTAAAAATTAGTCCAGTATACAGGGCTGGTAAAGCTAAATGGCAACAAGTATGAGAAATGTATCTGCACGAGAACACAAATGAGATGTGCAAAACATGGTCATGGAGATGGAATACAAAGCAAAAAACACAAAATTACAAATGCTGACAGCCGTCCCTAAATGACAGGAAACTAGTTAGCAGTCTATTTACAAGTAGATGCCATTATCTGTATAAGGAGTAATTTCCATATGATATGGTGTCTAAAATAGCTTAAACAAAGGGGCTCAGAAACATTCTGAAACTCAATTAAGTGCAAGAAAACTCAAATGCACTAAGCTTAATTTTTTCACATTAGAATAATCAGGGAAAACAGTAAAAATGAGAAGAGCCTTAAGAAACTTTTCCCATGCTGGGTCACTAAATACCACGTGAAAAGTGGTAATGACAACTGGCTGAACCAATCTCTACCAAACAATATCACTTACAGAACATAATGACAACTGACTGAACTGATCTCTACCAAGCAATATCTCTTACACAGCAAAGAATTTATATCCCTTGGGAAATGCTAAGTCACCAAGAATATCAAAAGAAGGAGAGAGACTGCCTTGAAATCTAAAATTGATAACTATCTTTCTAAGGAGTGACGGTACTTTTGTTAAGAAAGAATTACTATAACTATGTGATCTCATCATAATAAACCTATGGAAAAACTTGTATTGCTCTTTAGAGCAGTTTGATAATAATGAGACTGCAGTCTCCCTCTGAGCATAGTCTAGTTCTTCAAATATCATCACAATCACTAAACAACCATCAAGTATTCTTCAATCTTCATGCCTTCACACAGGGGTTCATGTGATATCTGAGCTTTTTTGTAATAAACTGAAAATACAAATACAAAATTTTGTATTATCAATGCTTGACACCTTTTTCACTGCCACTTGGCCTAATATCTACGTAGGCAACCTGCATAAGGTCCCATGATAATATATATATATTATAATCCATTTTCCTAGAGAATCCTCAGTGCATGATATAAAGCAACAACAATCGGACAACACTGAGAATCAGAATGAATTCATATTCTGATACTCTGAAGAATGGAAATTTTGACTCATTAATGATGATTAACATAAAGAGTTGCTATTTTCAAAACTTGTACTTCTAGTCAAGAGGCTAGTTAACAACAGCAATGGAAAACTGATGATCTGGAGCTACATACATCAAGCAGAGCCCTGCATGACTGAAATATTCAGCTTAGCTTAACCTTCCCTGACTGAAACAGTTGGACAAATGTCTCTTCCCTGAACCTCTCAAAGGCCTTCTCTCACTATAAATATCAATGTAGGTATCCATATGCAAGCAAACAACTAGGTAGTAATTATGAACTTAAAAGAGAGAGTTGTCTGTAAGAATTGGGGATAACCAAAAAGATGCTTCCTTTAAAGACATCATCTAGCACTGAATTCATACTACAGATCAGGTGAACTCAAAACTAAAATTCTATAACTTAACATTCTAAAGTCCTGGGGTTAATGTCATGTGGCAACTTTCGTAATCACTGTTGCAATGTTTATATAGTGAGTTGGAAACTTTTTATCAACAGAAATCTGGATTTCCTTTTGAAGTATGGTTCATTTACATGACTGACACATCATGCCTAATCACAAATCTCTGAAACTCATTCATAAGTCTGGGATTCAAAGAAAAAAAAATTCGCAATCAGACAATGTCATTGCCAATATGAATAATTTTTCTTATCATGCATCCCTTCTAAATATACATGTTTACACTTTGTCAAAGACATACAAAAAATTACTACAGTGGAGGTAGTATTAGATGAAATCTTCAGAGAAACATCCTGAACAAAAAACAAAACATTTTCATGTACAAGATTGAATCTTAAATTGGTCAAAAATTCAGCATGCTTGAGTTATGTTTAGAAATATAAAAAAAATCTCCTACCTGAAGATGAATCAGAGGAATGATCTGGTTCTAAGCACTCAGATTCTGGCTTTAATATTGACTTGATTTCTCTAGAATCCTCTAAGCTTGAGTCTTTCTTTAGAACACCCCTAAGCAGCTTAGTCTCATGCTCAGGAGAACCTATGGAAGGTGGCAATGGGCTTTCTGGTTTCAGGATTCCTTTAGGATGTTCTGATTCGGAGAAAGAGGCACGGCGAGAATCAGTTGAAGAATGTTTAAGGATAGACCGTGGACTGTCTCGCTGAGCCTCACGGGATCCTCCAGAACCATCACGTTTCAGGATACCTAAAACAGAATGATACTAGTTAGAAATCAATTTCTATTTCATTTGTATCAATGGTCTAGGATAACTTTGTTATCATTTTGCAAATACTATTCTATAACAGTATTCAAAAACTTCAAAATGCTAATAAAGGGACACATTGGTTATATAGTTACCTATCTACTCTTAAAGTCTTGCTAAATCAATATAGGATAGTCAGAATGCTTTCACATTTCCATTTTATCTATATCATTATGGATATTTGAAAATTTAGAGCTTACAGGAATCTCAGAAGTACCAAGAAATAATCATAATAATCAAAGAAATCCATAAACCAGATAAATCATCCGCAATGTAAAACTATGTGTCTTCCTCTTCATGAGCAAAACAAGAGAATCATTATCCATTATTGCTGCTCTTCTAAAACAAAAATAATAACTATAACTAACATCAAGAACAACATTAAAGATTCTTTATCACAAGTATGTAGAAAATCCTAGATAGCAAAAGCTTGCAAGGGATCAAACTTGTCAGTAAGATAAAATATAAATTCTGATGCAAGAATATATATTTTTTAACATTAATCATTTGATTCTATTCATGAGAATGCAACTTAATCCTTAACATACTAATTGTAATTACTTAAATACACCCAAATTGTCATTTCAAATGATATACAGATAAATGATACTAATGCTGCTATAAACATATGCCTGATCTACCATATGGCAGACACCTTGCCCCATGTTCCTGTTCAGGATTCAAAATCATTCTCCCTCATACAGTAACTTAGAAACCTACAATGATATACAGTAAAAGAAACTACAATATCATGAAATACAGTAACAAGAATGACTGTTCACACCTCCCTCCCACCTTAACCCCCAACACACACACACACACACACACACACACACACACACACACTAGCACATACTCTAATCACTTTATAACATACAAACATGTACAAACTCTATACCTAACAAGAACAAATACTGTGAAAAAAGGTACACAATTAAACATGTACAGGAGAGCAATGAACAGTGCTGAAGAACAGAAGAGAACCTTATACATATTTCTAAACGCAGATGTCGACATATAAGGAAACCTTAATTTCTTATTTCCCCAAAGTAAAATTTACATGATGTGAATGACAATGAAAATACAGTAAGTTTGTATGAGAAATCTACAGATTTTTATTTTAGAACACACAGAACCACCAGGTCCACAAGAATGAGGGGGGAAAAAATACAAGAGACCAGAGGTCATACCCATTCTTGAAGTATAATATTATTAACCTCCATGAGGGATCTGGATATACCATGATCATGCAGCTCACATCTTTTTTTTATTTTAGAACACACAGAACCACCAGGTCCACAAGAATGAGGGAGGGAAAAATACAATAGACCAGAGGTCATACTCATTCTTCAGGTATAATAGTATTAACCTCCATGAGGGATCTGGATATACCATGATCATGCAGCTTAAAAATTTTTTTTGAGTTCTACAACATTGTGCAGATGTCCTAAATTCCTAAGCTACATGGATGATGACTTTACACAAAAGAGGAGCTCTCTCTCTCTCTCTCTCTCTCTCTCTCGATGATGATGATGACTTTACACAAAAGAGGCTCTCTCTCTCTCTCTCTCTCTCTCTCTCTCTCTCTCTCTCTCTCTCTCTCTCTCTCTCTCTCTCTTCTGACATTTCGGGTCGCCCTTTCTGATAAGATAATTGGATGACAGGATCACGTCCATCAAATCCTAGATTAGCCATTCATCCATTAGCGCATGACTCAACCACCGAGTGACCTTTAAATATATGAAATACCAAGTTCCGTACACCATGGTCTTTGGTTGGGAAGGTCTCTGGTCTGGTTGTTCACAAGACTCGCAGTGAACAGACATTGAAGGCAATCTTTATACCCAACATATATGCAATATATACAGCGTTGTTGGCCTCTATATACAACCTAGATCACACACACACACACACACACACACACACACACCAAACACATCCACTTACAACACATATCAAACTAAAAATAAAAGTTGTACAACCTTAAGCAGTGTTGTTACCAAGACTACCATAACATAGAGATCTGGTTACACAATTCAATAACGCCAACGCCGCTACAAACAACGCCATTCCTACTTTTACCACAAGTGACTCCATACAAATCTGAGTACAGTGTTGCTGTAACGACTCTCATCACCCCATCTTGTCACACTTGTCACAACTAGGACCATTGCACTCATCAATTGGGTGCTGCTGTTACCACTACTAGGTATACTAAGATAGTTCTTAAATACTTGTTCGATGCTTCCCTCGTCAACGAGGTAGCGCCAGGAACACACACACACACACACACACAAAACATTCATTCTCTTCTTGTCATGTGTAATGCACCGAAACCACAGCCCCTTTTCCACAACCATGCTCCACAGACCTTCCCTGGGTTTCCCCCGGCTGCTTTATATGCGTTTGTTCAGTACACCCGACAGTACGTTGCCCCCTGTATACCACATCGCTCCAATTCACTCTATCCTGTCCACGCCTTTCACCCTTGTGAATGTTCAGGCCCCGAACATCTGAAACCTTATCAAACTACATCCTTTCATAAACTCAACAGTTTGGTCTCCCCTTTCTCCACGTCCCCCTCCACTTCTGACACATTTATCCTCTTTGGTCAACCTCTCCTCACTCAAACTACTCTTCTATGTACAAACCATTTCAGCCCACTCTCTTCTGCTCTCAACCGTACTCTTCTTACTACCATACCAATGTATAGTTACAATCATAACAACACTTACATTGTACCATCACAACTCATAAAACAACCTGACTATACTGTTGAGCACCACATATACCACCACTGTTTAATGGTTTAAATTACTTTATAGCAAAACCTTAAGCACGTAAATTTTTCTTTTAATTACTTCATTAAATCACCCCGACTCATATCTCTCTCTCTCTCTCTCTCTCTCTCTCTCTCTCTCTCTCTCTCTCTCTCTCTCTCTCTCCCTAAAAAAGAAATCAATAACTAAAAGTCTTTTTTGATACCGTATGAGTCATCATTGGTGTTTCTGTTGCTCAATATGGCTCTGTTACCCGAGACATTGACGAGGGTTGCCAAGCTTTCCCAACATATAATTCAAGAAGTCGACCTCAAGACTCAAGAAGTAACTTGCCACAGATGACTAATGATTATTACTGAGGTAATTAAGTCCCATTATGCAACGGAACAAGATGTCGATAAGGTGAGATAAGCGTTTCGATAGTTGCACCTACATGGCCCCATGTGGGGAGTCCTTGCCAACCCCATACATACAGGTTCCGATCTTTGATACTCGTGGGATATAGGATCTGGCTCCATTTCCTTGTCATGGGATCCAATATCACTTGGCGAACTCTGCCGCCTCTCCCACTATCACGGAGTCTGCTAACGACAAAACACATCCTGTGTTGACGTTCTTATGATAGGCCGACACAGTATTATTGTTCCTTTTCATCGCTGCTGGGTAGTTTGAAGAAGAGGATGCCTCAGGCCATAAACTGTGGATCACCACGACTGGGTCAACTACTCACACTTTTGGCAAAGATTAAAGTTTCCTTCACAGTTCCAAGTTTCCTTCACAGTTCTACCTTTCCTTACAACACCACAAGGAGCTAAGCTAGATCCCCCTTTTTTTTTTCTCTTCCCAAACATCTATTTTCTTTTATCAGAAAAGGTAAAGATCGAGTCCAAAGTGGCTGGTTAACATCTTACCCTCCAAGAACACAAGTAGTAAGAAGCCTAGCCCAGCTGTGAGCACTACCCACGTGAGGAGGCACAGTGAGGAGGGGAGGAATGCTACCATGTCTCTTGCTTACGCTCAGCTCAAACGAATTATACCCTACATACACCAACTGGCTAGGGAAAGTCGGCGGAGGGAGGGAGGGAGGGAAAAGAAGATAAAATCTCCCGAGCTGATAAGATAAGGTGGGAATCACAGACGTCAAGCGAGGGAAATGATAAGGTACAGTGGATGAGTTTTATCTTTCTTGGGATATACGTACGATGCGACTCCCTAACCAAGTTCCAAAATAGCGTCTCAGTTCTCTTGTGGTATTTCAATACTCATATCAGCGCTCTGGAGTAATATTGAAGAGAATAATACCCGATGGCAGAGGCATTACCAGTAATTCAAAGGACATTATTATCGTAGTGACAGACCAGGACACACGAACACCCACACACCCTCCGGCAGACAGATGTGTGTGTGGTGTGTGTGTGTGTGTGTGGGATGTGTGTGTGTGTAGGGTGTGTGTGTGTGTGTGGGATGTGTGTGTGTGTAGGGTGTGTGTGTGTGGGATGTGTGTGTGTGTAGGGTGTGTGTGTGTGTGTGTGTGTGTGGTGTGTGTGTGTGTGGTGTGTGTGTGTGTGGTGTGTGTGTGTGTGGTGTGTGTGTGTGTGTGGTGTGTGTGTGTGTGTGGGATGTGTGTGTGTGTAGGGTGTGTGTGTGTGGGATGTGTGTGTGTGTAGGGTGTGTGTGTGTGTGTGTGTGTGTGTGTGTGTGTGTGTGTGTGTGTGTGTGTGTGTGTGTGTGTGTGTGTGTAGGGTGTGTGTGTGTGGGATGTGTGTGTGTGTGTGCGTGTGTGTGTGGTGTGTGTGTGTGGGAGGTGTGTGTGTGTGTGTGGGATGTGTGTGTGTGTAGGGTGTGTGTGTGTGGGATGTGTGTGTGTGTGTGCGTGTGTGTGTGGTGTGTGTGTGTGGGAGGTGTGTGTGTGTGTGTGTGTGTGTGTGTGTGTGTGTGTGTGTGTGTGTGTGGGGTGTAGGCTGTGTGACGTCAGGTCCTCGTCCGACCTGGCAAGCTCGACCAACCCACTACCACACCACACCGCCGCCGCCCACGCCTCCCTCCCTCACGTTACACACACACGCAACCTTTCGCACCTCTATCTCACTCACACTCCTCCTGACACACGCGATCTATATATAATATGACAGTCACTAGGTATTCACCAATAACGGGTTCAGAATGACTGGAATTCTATAGGGAAGGCGCTAGGCAACCTGCTGGCAACGAGTCATGAGATCACAAGGATTATACGTTCCTTGGCAAGGAAGTCCAGAGTCAACCAATCGCCCACACGAGGGCAAAACCCCTCTGTATCTACTGCGTTCCTCCATAGTTGCTCGCCAAAGACAACCCACAAATACATTACAAAAAAATACAAGAAAGTTTAAAACAACGCTGCAACCTTCCTTTACTTTTTTTGCGTCCACTAACATAGAGTAAACATATACGATGGACTAGGATGGCCTTATAGTTCCACCTTTCGCCACCGCACCACCTCAACGTTTTGCTGACCTTAATCATGTTGTTCTATAACCTACTATATTAGACTAGTACTCTAGATTAAGTTATTTACTAAGCTAGATTAGATTAGGTTATTTACTGGGCTAATTTAGTATTCTAAATTAGGTTATTACCTGGGTTAGATTAGTATTCTAAGTTAGGTTGTTAACTGGGTTAGATTAGTATTCTAAATTAGGTTATTAACTGGGCTAGATTAGTATTCTAAATTAGGTTATTTACAGACCTAGATTAGCATTCTAGATTGGGTTATGTACTGGGCTAGAGAAGCACTCTAACCTAACCTAACCTACCTAAATCAACTTTTAACTGGTGAGCAAAACGACGAAGGAAAGACGAAAGGGGTTCGAATCAAGTAATCACTCATTTTCATACTAGATTTATGAAGAAAAAAACGTAACTAAATTAGGTTCTACTGTACTCTAACCTATATATATATATATATATATATATATATATATATATATATATATATATATATATATATATATATATATATATATATAAAATCAGGTATATTAAGAAGGAACGTGACTCGAGCTGCTGTAGAGCGACTGAGACTCATTCTGCAATTCACCCTCCTCCCTCGGGTTAGCATTAAGGTTTAATAAACTACCTCTTGGAGGTTTAACAGCCCGTCACTCTAGCTCCGTAAACCACCCTTCACCGATGAGCCTAAATTTGCAGTCAGAGACATAGGCTACACAGAGCCTGCCTCTCCCACCTTCCGATGTTCCAGGAAAATTTTTTTTTAAAAAACTCCTCACTTGGCTTATTAATTTCGAGGCCTCACCCAGCCTCAGGGACAATTTACCTTATACCTAATATATATATAAAAAAAATAAAAAAAATATCGTCCCTTGGTACGTGTTCAGAGAAAAAATAAGCAATGAAAGACATAGATGATGATGATGATGGACGTTGGAATACACCTTCATCATGGCACGTCTGGGATGATGTTACATATTTCTTAATGTTCCATGTAACAGTCTCGTGTTATTTATGGTGGTTGTAACATACATCTGGAGGGGAGAGGAATATATCCCCCTTCCCCCCCATAGCAGTAACATAACAAGTGGTAACCAAAGGCCCCCCCATAGCAGTAACACAAGAAGTGGTAACCAAAGGGCCGTTACCTTATTGCTGTTACTGTGCGGGATGAGGAAGGGGAGGAGGAGGAGGAAGAAAGGGGGTTTTAAGGTAACGATACATCTTAGTGTGACACACAATTTTGGCAGGCGTGTACAAGGTCTTCCGTACACGTTAATCAATCAATGAATGATAGCGTTAATCCCCGTACACGTTAATCAATCAATTAACGTTAATCCCGGTACACGTTAATCAATCAATTACAGATAACGTTAAAAACCCGGTACACGTTAATCAATCAATTACAGATAACTTTAAAAACCCGGTACACGTTAATCAATCAATTACAGATAACGTTAAAATCCCGGTACACGTTAATCAATCAATTACAGATAACCTTAAAATCCCGGTACACGTTAATCAATTACAGATAACCTTAAAAACCCGGTACACGTTAATCAATCAATTAATGATAACGTTAATCCCGGTACACGTTAATCAATCAATTACTGATAACGTTAAAAACCCGGTACACGTTAATCAATCAATTACTGATAACGTTAAAAACCCGGTACACGTTAATCAATCAATTACTGATAGCGTTAATCCCGGTACACGTTAATCAATCAATGACTGATAATGTTAAACCCGGTACACGGTAATCAATCAATTACTGATAACGTTAAACCCGGTACACGTTAATCAATCAATTACTGATAACGTTAAAAACCCGGTACACGTTAATCAATCAATTACTGATAACGTTAAAATCCCGGTACACGTTAATCAATTACTGATAACGTTAAAAACCCGGTACACGTTAATCAATCAATTACTGATAACGTTAAAAACCCGGTACACGTTAATCAATCAATTACTGATAACGTTAAAATCCCGGTACACGTTAATCAATTACTGATAACGTTAAAAACCCGGTACACGTTAATCAATCAATTACTGATAACGTTAAAAACCCGGTACACGTTAATCAATCAATTACAGATAACGTTAAAAACCCGGTACACGTTAATCAATCAATTACTGATAACGTTAAAAACCCGGTACACGTTAATCAATCAATTACTGATAACGTTAAAAACCCGGTACACGTTAATCAATCAATTACTGATAACGTTAAAATCCCGGTACACGTTAATCAATTACTGATAACGTTAAAAACCCGGTACACGTTAATCAATCAATTACTGATAACGTTAAAAACCCGGTACACGTTAATCAATCAATTACAGATAACGTTAAAAACCCGGTACACGTTAATCAATCAATTACTGATAACGTTAAAAACCCGGTACACGTTAATCAATCAATTACTGATAACGTTAAAAACCCGGTACACGTTAATCAATCAATTACTGATAACGTTAAAAACCCGGTACACGTTAATCAATCAATTACTGATAACGTTAAAAACCCGGTACACGTTAATCAATCAATTACTGATAACGTTAAAAACCCGGTACACGTTAATCAATCAATTACTGATAACGTTAAAAACCCGGTACACGTTAATCAATCAATTACTGATAACGTTAAAAACCCGGTACACGTTAATCAATCAATTACTGATAACGTTAAACCCGGTCAATGAAATGGTGATTACGTTAGTCCCTTAAGACAACACTTAAACCTTCTTAAACCCAAGGAAGGAAAGTTACCGCAGACAAAGAGTGACACAGACTATGACACACGAGTTCTGTGCTACAAGCAAAGGCATGACAATATTCCCTGCAAGCAATATTGACACGAGTTCTGTGCTACAATATTTCCCTGCAAGCGATATTCACACGAGTTCTGTGCTACAATATTTCCCTGCAAGCGATATTCACACGAGTTCTGTGCTACAATATTTCCCTGCAAGCGATATTCACACGAGTTCTGTGCTACAATACTTCCCTGCAAGCGATATTCACACGAGTTCTGTGCTACAATATTTCCCTGCAAGCAATATTCATAGCACGAGTTCTGGGCTACAATATTTCCCTGCAAGCAATATTGACACGAGTTCTGTGCTACAATATTCCCTGCAAGCAATATTGACACGAGTTCTGTGCTACAATATTTCCCTGCAAGCGATATTGACACGAGTTCTGTGCTACAATATTCCCTGCAAGCAATATTGACACGAGTTCTGTGCTACAATATTTCCTGCAAGCAATATTTACACGAGTTCTGTGCTACAATATTCCCTGCAAGCGATATTCACACGAGTTCTGTGCTACAATATTCCCTGCAAGCAATATTCACACGAGTTCTGTGCTACAATACTTCCCTGCAAGCGATATTGACACGAGTTCTGTGCTACAATATTTCCCTGCAAGCGATATTGACACGAGTTCTGTGCTACAATATTTCCCTGCAAGCGATATTCACACGAGTTCTGTGCTACAATATTTCCCTGCAAGCGATATTCACACGAGTTCTGAGCTACAATATTCCCTGCAAGCAATATTGACGCGAGCTCTGGGCTACAATATTTCCCTGCAAGCGATATTCACACGAGTTCTGTGCTACAATATTTCCCGCAAGCAATATTCATACGAGTTCTGTGCTACAATATTTCCCGCAAGCAATATTCACACGAGTTCTGTGCTACAATATTCCCTGCAAGCAATATTGACACGAGTTCTGTGCTACAATATTCCCTGCAAGCGATATTCACACGAGTTCTGTGCTACAATATTCCCTGCAAGCAATATTCACATGAGTTCTGTGCTACAATATTTCCTGCAAGCGATATTCATACCACGAACTGGCACAGTCTAGACATTCCTTATCCATGATTCCAAGTAACCATATTTAATGATTCACTTAACAACAACAACAGGAAATAGTCAACTTAATTGGAAAAATATTCAACTTAATTGGAAATATTCAACTTAATTGGAAATATTCAACTTAATTGGAAATATTCAACTTAATTGATAAAATATTCAACTTAATTGGAAATATTCAACTTAACTGGAAATATTCAACTTAATTGGAAATATATTCAACTTAATTGGAAATATTCAACTTAATTGGATAAATATTCAACTTATTTGGAAATATTCAACTTAATTGATAAAATATTCAACTTAATTGGAAATATTCAACTTAATTGATAAAATATTCAACTTAATTGGAAATATTCAACTTAATTGATAAAATATTCAACTTAATTGGAAATATTCAACTTAACTGGAAATATATTTAACTTAATTGGAAAAATATTCAACTTAATTGGAAATATTCAACTTAATTGATAAAATATTCAACTTAATTGGAAATATTCAACTTAACTGGAAATATTCAACTTAATTGGAAATATATTTAACTTAATTGGAAAAATATTCAACTCAATTGGAAATATTCAACTTAATTAGAAATATTCAACTTAATTGATAAAATATTCAACTTAATTGAAAATATTCAACTTAATTGGAAATATTCAACTTAATTGATAAAATATTCAACTTAATTGGAAATATTCAACTTAACTGGAAATATTCAACTTAATTGGAAATATATTCAACTTAATTGGAAATATATTTAACTTAATTGGAAAAATATTCAACTTAATTGGAAAAATATTCAACTAAATTGGGAAAATATTCAACTTAATTGGAAATATTCAACTTAACTGGAAATATTCAACTTAATTGGAAATATATTTAACTTAATTGGAAAAATATTCAACTTAATTGGAAAAATATTCAACTTAATTGGAAAAATATTATGAAAAAATATATATATATATTTCTCATGGATGTCTGTACTGGTTAAGCGATTCCTTTAATTACTTAATGACATTACTACCGAGTTCATAACGTTCACACGGACACCATACACTATACTTTCGTAATGGCAATGCATACTTTCATACATAAATCATACTTTCATACAGACATCATACTTTTTTCAGCTTACATAGATATCATACTCTGTGCATTCAAGACGATTTTACATCATACATTCGTACAGACATCATATACATGCATCAAGGCAACATAACTATGTAGGCATCATACATCATACATTTATAAAACACATGTTCTTGATTCATAGAGAGAACATACATCATACACTCATACAGGTGTACACTGTACGCCCATACACAACATAGCATCATACATTCACACAAACATAAGTTTATGAACTAATTATACATCATACGTTCATAAACACATCATGCATCATACGTTAAACCAGACATCATGCATCATACGTTAAACCAGACACCACCATGCATCATCATACGTTCATACACCCATCACAAACTCAAACACATCAAACATCACACACACACATATACGTTCCATAAAGACCGTATCACCATACATACATACATACACACACTCATACATATATACATACATACACTCATACATATATACATACATACACTCATACATATACATATATATATATATATATATATATATATATATATATATATATATATATATATATATATATATACATACACTCATCAGGCATCAAACAAGAGCCAAACATTAATCTGTATGAAACCTTTTCTTCTTTTAAAATCTTTTTTTTTTCTCTTTTTAAACCTTTCTTTAGATGATTTTCAGAGAGAGAGAGAGAGAGAGAGAGAGAGAGAGAGAGAGTCAGAGAGAGAGAGTCAGAGAGAGAGAGAGAGAGAGCGTCTGTAAGGGGGTTTGGCGGACGAGCCAGCATGACTGTGAGGCACACACACACACACCCCTTCGACACCAGGAGAGCCCCAGGACGCTGGTGTAGTCACGGGCCGTGAAGGGAGGGGAACCTGGCTCTAAGGACGCAGGTTCCTCTCCGTGGGGGAGGGGACCCCGTGCCGGCACGCCATTAGGTAACACGTTTAATGGCGCGTGCGCGGGAGCGAGTGCACGGACGGTACAGGAACCAGGAGAGAAGGGGCGCGGGCGGAGGGGTATGTGTGGAGGTTACAGGGACGGAGGGAAGGTTACAGGAGTAGAGGGAAGGGTATTTCAACGTGGGGAAGGGTACAGGAACAAGGGGGAAGGGTACAGGGACAGAGGGCAGGGTACAGGAATAGAGGGAAGGGTATTTCACCGTGGGGAAAGGTACAGGAACAAGGGGGAAGGGTACAGGGACGGAGGGAAGGGTATTTCACCGTGGGAAAGGTACAGGAACAAGAGGGAAGGGTACAGGGACAGAGGGCAGGGTACAGGAATAGAGGGAAGGGTACTTCAACGTGGGAAAGGTACAGGAACAAGGGGGAAGGGTACAGGGACGGAGGGAAGGGTACAGGAATAAAGGGAAGGGTATTTCAACGTGGGAAAGGTGCAGGAACAAGGGGGAAGGGTACAGGAACGGAGGGAAGGGTACAGGAATAGAGGGAAGGGTATTTCAACGTGGGAAAGGTACAGGAACAAGGGGGAAGGGTACAGGGACGGAGGGAAGGGTACAGGAATAGAGGGAAGGGTATTTCAACGTGGGACAGGTACAGGAACAAGGGGAAAGGTACAGGGACAGAGGGAAAGGTACAGGGACGGAGGGAAAGGTACAGGAACGAAGGGAAGAGTACAGGAACGGAGGGAACGGTACATGATCGTGGGAAGGGTACAGGAACAGGGAATACAGGAATGGGACGCGGGTAAAGTGGTTGTGGAAGGGTAAGAGGCCTTGAGGGAAGTGAGGATAATGGAAATGGGTTAAGTGATGGGTAGTGTGTGTGTGTGTGTGTGTGGAGAGAGGCGTTAGGGTGATGGGTAAATGGGTAAGGAGACGTAAGGGTAATGGGTAACAGAGATGGGTAAGGATACGTTGAGACGAGTAACAGAGATGGGCAAATGGGTGAGGAGACATAAGGGTGATGGGTAGGAGATATGGGGAAATGGGTGAGGAGGCGTAAGGGTGATGGGTAGGAGATATGGGGGAATGGGTGGGGGAGGGCGTGAGGGTGATGGGTAAGAGGCTCTATGTAGGTAGGGAGGGCGTGAAGGTGATGGGTAAACCGTGCGTGACCCGATCCGACCATCTGGGTGAACGCAACCGACCAAACCACCTCAACCCAGCAACTACTGCTGTCACTCATCATGACTTGCTGGCTCACACACACACACACACACACACACACACACACATGCGCGCGCACACACACACACATACACACACACACACACATGCGCGCGCACACACACGCACATACACGAACGCACGCATGCATGCGCGAGCGCACACACACACATAGCACCGCTAAGTTTCACGGTATATCCTTGAGCACGACGGACGGTACGACCCTTGAGTATGATGGGACGACCCCTTGAAAATGACGGTACGACTCCCCGAGTACGATGGTACGACCTTCGAGCATAATGGTACGACCCTTTGAGAATGACGGTACGACTCCCCGAGTACGATGGTACGACCTTCGAGCATAATGGTACGACCCTTTGAAAATGACGGTACGACTCCCCGAGTACGATGGTAAGACCTTCGAGCATAATGGTACGACCCTTTGAGAATGACGGTACGACTCCCCGAGTACGATGGTACGACCTTCGAGCATAATGGTACGACCCTTTGAGAATGACGGTACGACTCCCCGAGTACGATGGTACGACCCTTTGAGCATGACGGTACGACTTCCCGAGTGCGACGGTACGACCCTTGAGCACGATGGTACGATGCCCCCAAGCACGACGGTACGACCCTCAAGCACGATGGTACGACCCTCGAACATGATGGTACGACCCTCGACTGGCGGTACGACGGTGCAACTCTTGATCATGACGGTATGACTGCCCAAAGCACGACAGACGGTACGACCCCCTTGAGCACGACGATGCGACTCCCCCATCATGACGGTACGACCCCTAGTACATGACGTGTGTACGACCCTTGAACATCACACACACACACACACGCAGGCACTGACGTACGACTTTACATATACATACGTCTACAAAGACAGATCCATTCCCCCCCCCCACACACACGCACGCACTGACGTACGACTTTACATATACATACGTCTACAAAGACAGATCCATTCCCCCCCCCCCCCCCCACACACGCACGCACTGACGTACGACTTTACATATACATACGTCTACAAAGACAGATCCATCCACCACTCTCTCTCTCTCTCTCTCTCTCTCTCTCTCGGGGCCATATTCACTACATCCGTCCCCCTTAAATATGGGGTCGCTCCTCAATTGGTGTAAGTGTACTCTTTCCCTTCACGCTCTAGATATAGAAAAAAAAAGGAGTCCTTTTAAAGAGGGGGGAAGGGGGTGCGGGTGGACCCACTTTGGCAGTCTCACGTCACATCTCTCTCTCTCTCTCTCTCTCTCTCTCTCTCTCTCTCTCTCTCTCTCTCTTAACGCGACTCTAGATTTCCCTGCGGTGGGCGCAACGCGCAAGCCCTTCCTTTTGGCAAAGCGTCTTCGTAAGTAAGTTCTCTCTCTCTCTCTCTCTCTCTCTCTCTCTCTCTCTCTCTCTCTCTCTCTCTCTCTCTCTCTCTCTCTCTCTCTCTCTCTCACTGCTACGCTCTCCCACCTCCACTCCCCAGATACGTCCATCATACATTTGCATCGTTAAGAGATGGAATTCAGTTCTGGGAGCCGTGAGAAATGTGTGTGTGTGTGTGTGTGTGTGTGTGTGTGTGTGTGTGTGTGTGTGTGTGTGTGTGTGTGTGTGCGTGTGTGTGTGTGTCACAACCCTGACCCTCCACCCCCTGACATCAATACGACAACAACCACACCCCTGAACCCCCCCTACACCCCCTTACACAGCCAGGACCACCAAATGTACACCCCTGATCCCCTCACCCCACACACACCCCTGATCCCCTCACCCCACACACACCCCTGATCCCCAAAGGACACACTACTACAACCATGTGGTACACACAACCCTCATCCCCTAACACCTACACCCCCTCCACTACACACCCCCTACACAACACACCATCCTTACACACCACACCACACACACCTCTACACAACACACCACACACACCCCAACACAACACACCACACATTCCCCCTACACAACACACCAAACACACACCCCCCTACACAACACACCACACACATCCCCCCTACACAACACACCACACACACCTGTACACAACACACCACACACACCCCAACACAACACACCACACATCCCCCCTACACAACACACCAAACACACACCCCCCTACACAACACACCACACACACCTCTACACAACACACCACACACACCCCAACACAACACACCACACATCCCCCCTACACAACACACCAAACACACACCCCCCTACACAACACACCACACACATCCCCCCTACACAACACACCACACACACTCCCCTACACAACACACCACACACATCCCCCCTACACAACAAACCAAACACACACCCCCCTACACAACACACCACACACATCCCCCCTACACAACACACCACACATACCTCTACACAACACACCACACACATCCCCCCTACACAACACACCACACATCCCCCCTACACAACACACCAAACACACATCCCCCCTACACAACACACCAAACACACACCCCCCTACACAACACACCACACACATCCCCCCTACACAACACACCACCCGTATACCACATCCCCGTCTGCCTTCAAGGAGGGAGTCTCCGCGTGTATACACTCACACCACCTCCTCCACATCCCGGGCGGAGGAGAGCCGTGCGTGGGCGGAGTGCGTGGGCGGAGTGCGTGGGCGGAGTGTGTGTATGTGTGTGTGTGTGTGTATGTGTGTGTGTGTGTGTGTGCGTCCCACGGGCCACAACCACAATGAAGTACACTGTTCTGCGTGTCAAGGGGTTGTCAAATCCCTGGGGATTGCGCTCTTCCAAGACATTTCAAAGCACCTCTGATCGAACGGCATTCTGGACGAAGACGGGTGGCCTATTCAGTAATCACATCAAAAGAAGAACTTGTTATACAGTAATTACGGATACAGTAATCACGGAGTAATCACATTAAACAGCGTGGCAATTACGGCCCATCATATAAGGTAATACAATGCTAAACAGGGCCATATCAAGGCAAATGTTTAATCTAACCAAGGAATTGGTTTGGCGCATTTGAATGAAATATAGGCGTGAAGGCAGAAAAACAAAAGAACAACAACAACAAAGAGGATTTAAAACAATGGAGGTTAAGAGACGTGGGAGACGAAGGATCTGACACCACCGAAAAGGGATTGGATCCGGGTTCCCTCAGCATCTATTACGGTTGTGGTATTCGAACCCATTTACCTATACGCTCATATGTCTCACTTTCAGTCCCGCCCAGAGACGTGGGAGACGAAGGATCTGACACCACCGAAAAGGGATTGGATCCGGGTTCCCTCAGCATCCACTACGGTTGTGGTATTCGAACCCATTTATCTATACGCTCATATGTCTCACTTTCAGTCCCGCCCAGGTATTTCGACTCTAAATACCAAAGGCAAAAAAATATAGGAGGCGAGTGTTGAAGGCTAAAAGGATAGCATTCCTTTATGAAGAGAGAAATAAAGAAAGAAATGGCTATGCAAAAACAAAATGGTTATTCCTAATAAAGAAAGAAATGGCGATGCAAAAACAAAATGGTTATTCCTAATAAAGAAAGAAATGGCGATGAAAAAACAAAATGGTTATTCCTAATAAAGAAAGAAATGGCGATGAAAAAACAAAATGGTTATTCCTAATAAAGAAAGAAATGGCTATGCAAAAACAAAATGGTTATTCCTAATAAAGAAAGAAATGGCGATGAAAAAACCAAAAAACAAAAATGGATGAAAGGAAAACCGATTGCAAGACGAGCAGCAAACACACACAGATATCTATGTCCTCGCCGCCATGTCGTCACATCACCAACAGCTGACTTAACAAGCGAGAGAGAGAGAGAGAGAGAGAGAGAGAGAGAGAGAGAGAGAGAGAGAGAGAGCCAGCTGTGTGTGTGTGTGTGTGTGTGTGTGTGTGTGTGTGTGTGGCCACGACCCGAGGTGTCAAATTCGCCAGTCGGGTCAGTGTCGAGGTCCTGTTGGACCCCCCCCCACCCCCCTTCCCCTCCCACTCAACCAGAGGGATGGGAGATGGGGGGGAAGAGATGGGGGAGGGAATGGGGGGGTTAGGAATGGGGCAAGCTTTGCTCAAGCTGCCTTCGTCATCATGGTGGTGGCCATGGGAAGGGTGGGGGGTGGAGATGGGAAAGGGGAAGGAGGTATTCTGTTCCATAATGGGGGTGATGACCTAATGGCGCAGCCAAGGAAGGGGATTCTGTTCCATAATGGGGTGATGGGGGGTTGGTGGTGCCCTAATGGTGATGTGTAGCCATGGTATGGGGGTTCTGTTCCATAATGGGGTGATGGGGGGTGATGCCCTAATGGTGATGTGTGGGCATGGTATGGGGGTTCTGTTCCATGATGGGATGGATGGGGTAATGTCATAATGGTGCAGCAGCCATGGCAGGGGGAATATTCTGTTCCATAATGGGATGGGGTTGTGTCATAATGGTGCAGTAGCCATGATGGGAGCTGCGTCGTCCCCCCCCCCCCCCCCCATCACAATCTACAACACCCGCGCCATCACAATCTACAACGACACCCCGCGCCATCACAATCTACAACGACACCCCGCGCCATCACAATCTACAACGACACCCCGCGCCATCACACTCCCACCAGGGAAGAACAACATGAAATATCGCACGACCACCGGACGAACGTACGCACAACACAACAACACGAACGTACGCACGAACGTACGCACAAAAACAACACGAAAGTACGCACAAAAACAACACGAACGTACGCACAAAAACAACACGAACGTACGCACAAAAACATGAATGTACGCACAACAACAACACGAACGTACGCACAAAAACAACACGAACGTACGCACAATAACAACACGGACGTGTACGCACGAACGTACGCACAAAAACAACAGCACGAACGTACGCACGAACGAACGAACCCTGTTTGCACTATGACGGAAGCAACGCTCCAAAACAAAAGACTAGAGAAAAAAAGAAATAAGAAAAATACGTGGGAGGGAGGGAAGGAGGGAGGGAAGGAGGGAGGGAGGAAGGGAGGGAGGGAAGGAGGGAGGGAAGGAGGGAGGGAAGGGGTGAAAAAAAAATATATATGAATGAGCTATCAAGTTTACACCCTGGGGGTCAGTGGTACACTACTACCCCCCCTTCCCTTGGGGGGTCAGTGGTACACTACTACCCCCACACACCCCCAGGGTTAGTGCTAGGGTGTAACACCCCCCACCCCATCCTCCCCCTGGGGCCAGTGCTAGGGTGTAACACACACCCCCTCCCCAACCCCCCCTGGGGCCAGTGCTGGAGTGGATGTAAACACGAGAGGACCAGGTGCGTGCGTGCGTGCGCGCGTCCGTCCGTCCCTTCGTTCTCACCCACAGAAACTCTTTCAAGAACATCGCATTTCGAGACATTACGGAGTTTTCTCCATAATACCTAAAATAACCCACAAAATAAATAAAAAAAAAAGATAAATAAACTTCAATGGAAGTAAATAATAATAAAAAAAAAAGTGGGTTGAACAGTTCATCTTTTTTTTTAATGGTCTAACGTAGAATTCGCACACACAAACTGTAGCGCACTGGCTTAGGCCCAGACCCCCGTTGGCCATGCTTGCAAGGCGATACACCGTCGTGCGCTACGCTGTCCCCCACCACCGCTGCTGCTACTGCACGGGAGGAGGAGGAGGACACGGTCTTTCCGCCCTCGGGACACCTTCCCACACTACTACAGGACCACCTCCCACCACAGCACGTGGGAGAGTCTCCCACACCACCACCACGCCCCTAAAGGGACCTTCCCACAACTTCGAGTGCGTGCGTGGGGACGTCCCAAGCCAGCCTTCCCACAACTTCGAGAGTGCGTGGGGACGTCCCGAGCCAGCGTCAACACAGGAAGTTGCTACGCTTGATACTGGCCAAGAGAAAAGCTCCCACTGGTGTGTGTGTGTGTGTGTGTCTGTATTTACCTATCTGTCCCCATCAGAGGGCAGCTTTGCCCTAGGAGAATCCTCCGCCTCACATCTGTAACATAAACACGCTTAGAAGTACCCAACTGTTGGCCTTACGAGTCTACCACACATTCTCCAAGTCTCCGTCCGTTCCACCATGCCTCCTGTCCACATTCACTCCTACGTCCACAATTCGAGTGTTCAAAAAAAAAAAAACCATTTGTTTGCCCTTTCAGACCCTTTGAGCAACATCACCGTCACTCCTAGAGAGTTGACGGGTTTGAATGTCTGTCCTTTTCATCCTTCTTTCCTACAGTGAAGGCAAGTCTTGAATTTTCTTCTCCTGATCCATTTTATTTTTACCGTCACACTCCTCGTTCCGTTCCGTGGACCCTCCCCAGGAGTTCCGCTTCCTCAAGGCTGTGATCTAACCGCTGGAGCGTACTCCACCATGAACCAAAGTGGTATATATATATATATATATATATATATATATATATATATATATATATATATATATATCGCTGGTCATAAACCTCGAGAAAATTTTACATATGTCTGTGATTCTAAGGATACATGTGCATATCCTTATGTACATGCTTGTACATATGTATTAACACATGCATGGTAACATCCCTTATGTGTGCGTGTATGTGTGTGTGTGAAAACACATGCGTGATAACCTCTCATGCACGTCCCGTAATCGCTTAAGTGACCGTTATACACTAGCCACGCTCATCCACGTCCCGTGTTGCTCTGATTTCAATCAAACATTTTCCCATCCACACACACACTAGACTTCTCTCAACACTCTTCATTTCCTGTAGCGTCTGGACACCGCTCGATCGTCACACACACACACACACACACACACTGAGATCATATCAAGGCGAGATCCCTCCATTGTTTATCTTCTCTTCCTACATCGCCATCATCTGGTCATCTCCCGTGTGGAGGAGACTCATAATGCTGTCGCTCCAGATATACTAAAAGCAGTTTGACATAGTGTGTGTGTGTGTGTGTGTGTGTGTGTGTGTGTGTGTGTGTGTGTGTGTGTGTGTGTGCGTGTGTGTGTGTGTGTTATTTGGGCGTGTGATCTCCAAGCTTCCCCCTAAAGTTTTTTGTCTTTTATTCCCTGACTACGTTCTCTCTCTCTAGCAGGTCTATGCCCATAACTGTTGATAAATTAGCCTATCCCTCTTTCCCAACATGCAGGGGGTGTGTGTGTGTCCCGGTCTACTAGGCTATATATGATTTCCCTCCTCTCTCTCTCTCTCTCCTCGAAAAAATATGCACACATACGCTGGCGACTCGCCACCGCGCCACATTCCTTTTACTTCTATTTAATTCTTCCACGTCGTCTTCCCTGCCTCCATCTACGTACGTCCCCAGTTCGTCACCACTACCTCTGTTATCTCAGATATGAGCAGGACTTTCCACGGGAGGGGCGCAGCCCCGATAATTCTGACTGACTGACTCCAATGCCTAACTCAAATCCCGATTTTCTTTCTAAAACCCTTTACGACTATCCAATCCTCTTTGATGGGTCTATAATTCCATCAGTATACGTCAAATAAACCTAGAAAGTATCACCGAGCCATCTAATCCCCTTCTTGAAAACCCTATACTTCTCATTTCATGATTGCGGGAGTAAAATTCTCGTACGTCGAGAATTCCCTTCCTGAACAGCTGCTGCTGTTGTGCCGATGATCCGATGGAGTGATGATGATGATGATGATCCGACCTTGTACTCAGTACTGCTTTCACGTCTGGGAAGGCTCCTCCTGTCTTGGCCTTATACATACTAACTCGACGGAGTCCAAGGCAGTCCGGCTTATCAACTCTCCCAATATGACCTCAAAAACTTGACCCACCTGCGTGCTGTGTGTGTCCCTTTCCCTTCTTCTACAACGACGCTACTTTCCGCATCCAAGAAATAGCTGCTTGTGTGTGTGCCACCACCCCCGCCATTAAACAGGCGGCGAAATACTCGAAGAAGTTATTCTGCGACTCATGATTACCGTGGTGGCCATTGGCAACTGGCTCAAGGTTGAGCCGCTGTAATGTTTTTCTTTCTTTCCTTACACCACCAAGCTTTTGGAATTCTTTACCCCCTCCCACCACTCCTCTCTCATGTTATTTCTAGCCGCTACGACTCGACTCGACCCCCCCCCCCCTTTTAAAAAGGTAGACTTTCCACCTCACCCTAAACTCTCAGACTATTCCATCTCTTTCACTCCTAACTTCTCGATCTCTTAGATGCCTTATGTGTTTCCTTAAGGTCGAGCGTTCGATAAAAGATTTTGAAAAATCTTTGTGACATAAACCTTTCGACATAGATAACATTTTCTTAGTTCATGATACTGTTACCAATATAGACAAAGATATGAAAAACTATTTTACTAGACTGAAAATCAGTATCTTATACGAAAATATCTCAATTCTTGTAACAAATTATTTGTGTTTCGTAAGACACGGTCACTGATACAAATCTTTTCGAAAAGTTTATAAACGATGGATAATAAGATCGCATCCCCAGAGTCTATACATCTCCGGTGCGATGGAAAAACAAGTGGGATATCATTCAAAAATCATTAGAAAAACTATCCAAAATCAATCAAACATTTTTTCAGCCTCATCTGAGAAATAGCCACTGAAATTCAACGAAGACAAAACGCAAATTAAAGCAAATTGTTATGTAAAAAAAAAAAATGTTTTGGAAAACCTATGTTAACGGTTTAAGGACAGAAGGTTCTATGACGTTTTATGAACACCTAACTAAAAATCTATCTAGTTAAAAAATCTACCTTGTACAAAGCGTAGTGTGTTGGGTCTATCTGCACAATGCTTTCATACGATCAGATACCAGCATTTGATCCCTCTTAAAATTCATTTGTAAGACCCGACTCCTTCATCACGGGCAAAACACTTAAAGGTGGTCCTCTCGACATATATAAAAAAAAAAAGAGACTTAGAGAGACTTGGAAAGAGTTGCAGAAGAAGCAGCAGCAACATAACTAACACGACTGTGTGACAAAACTATAAGAGAGAGAAAAGAAAGGGCACTTTGTTGAAGCGTCGTAAGTCACCCGGCGTGACTCAAACTTTCCGAAATACTTATAGAATGATGATGAAACCGATACACATATACACTGCCTTTCAAAGCACACACCGACCCCATCCTGGAGCTACATACAACCACCTAAGACTAGGAGAAGAAAGGTTTCTAACCTACGTGAAGGAAATTCCTTCAAACTGAAATGTAAGTTGCCAAAACAACGACCTCGCTCACGAACAAAGGCGACTACATCCTGTACTTTGGGGGTTGTCACAATCCACCAAAATGATAATACAAAAATAAACATTGTCAGCCAGGTATACAAAAATAAACATTAAG
Source organism: Panulirus ornatus (assembly GCF_036320965.1). Classification (NCBI taxonomy): domain Eukaryota; kingdom Metazoa; phylum Arthropoda; class Malacostraca; order Decapoda; family Palinuridae; genus Panulirus; species Panulirus ornatus. The sequence goes on along the minus strand of NC_092289.1, from coordinate 17,137,964 downwards.
TCAGCCAGGTATACAAAAATAGACATTAATTCAGCCAGGTATACAAAAATAGACATTAATTCAGCCAGGTATACAAAAATAGACATTAATTCAGCCAGGTATACAAAAATAGACATTAATTCAGCCAAGTATTCAAGAATATACATCAATTCAACCAGGTATACAAAAATATACATTAATTCAGCCAGGTATACAAAAATAGACATTAATTCAACCAAGTATTCAAGAATATACATCAATTCAGCCAGGTAAACGAAAATATACATTACTTCATCCAGGTAGCTTCTTAAAGCACAACAGACCTTGTCAACCGTGTACTCCACGTATCGTAATGGGAAAGGGGGAAAACGCGATCACACAGGTGAAGCACCAACGGGGGGGAAGAGAGAGAGAGAGAGAGAGAGAGAGAGAGAGAGAGAGAGAGAGAGAGAGAGAGAGAGAGAGAGAGAGAGAGCGAGAGAGAGAGAGAGGTGCACAATCCCCCCCATACATCTCACCACGGATGATTCCCTAAACTTTCCCCCCCACCTTTTTTTTTTTCCCCACCAAATGCTCTTTGCAGTCGCTTCGTTTTCCCACTAGGCTTTGGAGGTCGGGTCCTCCACGTGTGTTTGCTTGCGCAGAAACGCTTCCTCACCTCCCTCCTGACAGCGTTGCGGGTATTTATGTGAGTGTGTGTGTGTGTGTGTGTGTGTGTGTGTGTGGGAGATAGCATGCATGTACAAATTTGTATCTGTGAGTCAAGAAGGTTCCTCAAGTACACAGGGTTGTCCGATTCAACGACTAAAACAATTAACCCCTCACCACCACCATAGCCATACCCCCTCACCATCACCATAGCCAAACCACCCCCTCACCATCACCATAGCCAAACCACACCCCACTCACCATCACCATAGCCAAACCCCCCTCCCCTCACCACCATCACCATAGCCAAACCACCCCCTCACCTCACCATCACCATAGCCAAACCACCCCCCCCCCACACCATCACTATAGCCAAACAACAGCATGTGTGTGTGTGAGATCGAAATAGATATATATATATATATATTTCTCTCTTGTGTCTCACCTGATGATGTGATTATTACACGAAAGTGCACTTGGGAACCTTATCGTGTTTCATTTTCCCCGTGGACTCACAGGAATATATATATATATATATATATATATATATATATATATATATATATATATATATATATATATATATATTATGTATACATAATCCTTCATCGGATTTATAGCATGTAACCACATAAATCTTCCACATCACCACCACTCCACACACACCCCACCCGGTTCTCCACATCGACTTAACTGGACATTCAAAACACGAACGGTTTCGCTTCTAAAAGTATATCTAAAGCTGGCAACGGCGAGGGCGCCCTTGGCAATGCCTGCCTCTCTCTCTCTCTCTCTCTCTCTCTCTCTCTCTCTCCTATCTACTGACGGAGGGAGACCCGCTACTGGGAACTGGGATCTATTTAGGAGAGTCTGGCGAGGGCACTACGCAAAGGGGTTCGAGTCCCTCCTCCTCCCCACCCGCCCTCCCAACTTTCTAATGTATTCCGGTACGCCTTTTGTGGATTATTTGTCGACATGCAGTGCATAATCCTCCTACCCGTCCGTCCGTGTCCTCCCCTCCCGATGCTTTTTTGTTTTTTTCTATATATTTTTTTTATTTTGACATCTGTTCGTCGTTTCCCGCCTTGTCGAAGCAGCGTTATGTATACTACAACTGCTGATTAATATATTTTTTCAGTGTTCTGTTTTGCGTCTGATATATATATATATATATATATATATATATATATATATATATATATATATATATATATGAGGGCAACCTTATCAATACACGAAGAGAGCTTATAACATTATAAACGATTAACTCTATCACTTGAAGTTCATCGAATGATTCCCAGGGGTACTATATATATATATATATATATATATATATATATATATATACACCAATTACTCACTAGTGAAAAGCGCACCTTACGTAAAATGCGCCCATGACATCAAACTTCGTAGCAAGCGACGGGTTCGACCCACACGTGTGTGTGTGTGTGTGTGTGTGTCTACACCACCTCACAGCACCTTAGCCTAGCCCTTGTGTGTGGGGGGAAGGGATACACCAACCACACCCCCCCAACCCCCCACACCACAGGATGGCTCTACATCCCCCCTTAAATAATAATTACGCCCTACTTTAAGCTAAACCAGAACCAAATATAAATTCTAATCCTTTCAACATCTAATAACTAAAACCAAACCCCAAGACAATTGAGTGGTAGGATACATTAGCGTAGGGGGAAATGAGGGCGCGTATGATCGACCAAGCGGAGGAGGAGGAGGAGGAGGATCTGTTGATGGTAGCGATGATACAGACGGAGGGTCGGTCTGTCTGGTCTACGCCGTGTACGGGTAGTAGCCAACACCGCCGTGAAGAAGTCTGTGTATCGGTGTCTACCTGGCTGGCTGGCGCTCCCTAAGTGGGTCATTCAGCCCGGCTGGTGACGTCACTTCCGAGGTGTGTGTGTGACCCCTCCCCCCCCTTAGCATATCGTAGCGATAACCTTGATGATAAGAGATAAGGAATAAGGACCCTGACGGGGGGGCCACCGCCCTCTTCCCTCTCTCTCCCCGAGGGACTTAAGCTCCCATATTTTGAAGTAATTGACTGTACATTCTCATTACTGTTTATACAATAGACTTTTATTTTGTGTACGATACATTTTTGTAATATTTCCATCTCAACGTTCAACTGGGTACTCCCAATTCCCTAACAGATGTATGTAGGTTAAGTGTAGTAAGCGACGCCTTACTTATTAGTCCTAGCTCTTCTGTGAGTTGCCCTCCCACCCTCCCTCCGATCTCCTAGGCCATAAATTACTCGTATTTATCACAATGGCGTGAATTAATAGAGGAGACCCAAGATCTCCAAGGTCAGTAGACGTGGTGGTAAACATCTTTTATGCAATGACCAGCGCCGTGGCAAGGGTAAATAAAGTAGGCCGGCCACTTGGATGTACTTCGCTGCCTGGCAAACTAATGCTACTAAATATATATATATATGATAAGCCACGAGACATCTAGACATTGTGTAACCTATATCGCGTATAATAATGCATCTGTTTTGAGAAAAGAGGGAAAAAATATATATCAAAGTTCACGTAACGTATAAGCTTTCAAAAATATTCAAGTACCTTCTTTCAGTAAATGCTGAAAGAGTACAACTGATGTGGGTGCGCTGGGAAGGATACACGGCTGGTGAGGTCATCCTCGCAGTTGAGAGAGAGAGAGAGAGAGAGAGAGAGAGAGAGAGAGAGAGAGAGAGAGAGAGAGAGAGAGAGAGAGAGAGAGAGAGAGAGAGAGAGTTGCGTCATCAAACTTCATCGAAGCATTTTTTCTTTTTTTTCGGTCCATCGAGCAACATCCACATTGGTTCGCGTGAAGAAGAATGATTCAAATCGCACCAGACTAACAAAATCAACATTGTAATAATAAACATTATCGGAAATGCTGTCATTACGAGCCTGTCTGGTTGCAAAACTTCAAACGTAGAAACAAAAGACAGAAAAATGAACTTAGTTTCGTACAGTTAAACGCGATCATCTTGGGAAATACCACAGTCGAACCATCCAGATTTTCAAATGCCAATGTACTTCATGTTGTTGTTACCAGAAATGAACGACTTGTTCTAGCTACACAGTTATTCAATCTCAATTGGAAAAGGTCTATTACTATATATAATTCGACACAGGAAGTTACCCAATCGAAGAAATTAGGTACAATAATAATAACAAAACACCTCCTAGATACTACTTAAAAGTCTTCACATCTAATACAAATTATATATATATAAATAGATGACGTATATACACTTGCCAATGTGATCATAATTATGTACACTTTTGACTTCGAAATATTACCAAGCATCCGGTGGGTATGAGTCTGCTGTTACTGTATAGATGGCAGGTGGTGTCGCATTTTATACTCCCTCGGTTGCATTGCTTTGATAACACGGGCGTCAGCGATTTAACGTCGGATGTTGCTAACATTACAAGTACAATATGACCCTTATTGTGACGACACATCTCCAGTGCTGAATAGCTAGCAAGTAGGACGAGTCAAATCACAGAATCAGCCATCATCAGCAAGTACAACATACCACAACCATTTAGTTTTAGGAGATACAGTACAATAACCACCATTTACATTCTCCAGACAAACACGGTCTTCACAATCGTCCAATAGGTCTCCCTCTCTCTCCTCAAATAAGACACAGGGGAAGAAGAAAAACCCAGCATCGCACCCATGAGTTCTTAAAAACCGATGCACAGACCACCGCCACCTCCTCCTCCTCCTCCTCCTCAAGGCCGGCCACAGCAATCACACGGTAATAACACTTGCCTTGTTTTCGCCACTGACACCAGGAACAGACACCATGAATGGCAAAACCAGGGCAGCAGGAGCAGCCGCTCCTCCACACTTGACAAAACTTCTCGTTGTCTTCGAGTCGTCCTTCAAACCCTCGCTGCTACACACACCACCACCACGACCAACCCTCCCACGGCACACACACACACTAGACTGCCGAACGGTGTGGCAGGACCGAGAGATAAATACCGGTGTCAGGTCGGGGAGTCAGAGAGCCACTGGCAAGCTCCGGGGGCCCCACTCGTGTGGCCCCGTCGTGTGCACGTGTGTGTGTGTGTGTCTGTGGATCCGCGTGTGCGTCTGGGAGGGGTAGACACATGTACGTCGTGGAAGTTGCCACGCAATCCTCCCGCGTCGGTCACGCCATCCGGGTGACCCTCGGATTACATTCCCAACATAAATAAACGTTTATTTTTTCCTTTCTTTCTTTCACGAATGTCTTCATTCCTAGCATTACGAACGTCTCTGGGATCAATTCCGTCTCGAATCCAATGCAAGACACAATGGACTATAACACGTTGAATAAGATGCGTGGAAATAACCATTCATTTTAAAACAGTTAATGTAAGCAAGTCTCCCAAGTTGTAAATGGCTCCGTCAGCGTAATTGACTAAATAACTGTCCTGGGTGAAGCCGCGGTCCCTCCCTCTTTCCTAGTATTTAAGCAGATTCACCATATTCATGAACGAACAAGGCGACAACGCTAACTCGGTGAGAGTGGCATTAAATTTAGCCCAAGTCGTCTGGGGGCCGACGCTCAGGGTACAGACGAACAACTAAAACACATTACCTTTTGCCAGTCAATATGCAGCCTCCTGACCTACTACATACCTAATGCCGGCCTGTATGAGGCTCTAGTTAATGAGGTGGATTATCACTATATCATTACTATCACTCCTTCAAGGACATATAAAAGAGAGATAGGTCCATGTGTATGAAGTGATTTTTGGTTGTCAGTCTCTATCCCACGGTACAAAGCTGGATGGAAAGACAGTTCTTGTTTTCATCTGGTCGTTTGTTTGTCTTTCTGAAGTCACTCAAACACACACACATGTTCATCGTAAAATGACCGGATGGGCGTACACTTCACGCGTGAATGCTAAGCACAACGTACGAGTTCAAGGGTAACTCACAAAATGTATAGAGGAAGGATCACCACTCGGATTATAACTTCGAGCTTACAAAATCCCCATCATTCTATACTGAATACATTTGGACAAAGAGCATTTGTCTCAGCAACAGATGTCAACATTTTTTTTTTTTTTGTTCACAGAACTTCTCCAATGTATTCTGCATAGCAGACTTCTGCCTCTCTCTACTAATAAACTGGTAGCAATCAAACGCTGGGCCTTCAATACGACATAAGATCTGTCTCATGAATAACAGACTGTACCTGTTAATCAAGGCAAAATACCTGCCCTGATCTGTTAGTTGCTCATGAGTGGCTTTCTACACCTGATCACCATTATCAACCAAAGCTGCTTTCATTATCTCAAACTCAGTACCATATTCATTTGAGAAAGCTTCACTGCAGGAATCCAGCAACACAAATACATCTCATTCCTCAAACTCTCTGAAATCCATATCATGTATAAGTTTAACAATTTCCCTATTTCATGTCCTAGGGCATCAACTGTTAAGCAATCATGTAAACATTCAGGGCATACCTTTCTCCACACACCAGTCAATGTTAACTGATTTCATCCCAAAACCCTCCGCTGTTCTTAATGGCATGTACGATGCTGTGATTTCGTCTCCATACTTTTCATGGAAGAGCGGAGCAAATGTTCTCCTTACGTACTACAACCTTCACTTAGATCTGATTTTTTTTAAGTTCATTCACCCTTAACGTTATCAAACAAAATTGTTTAAACTGATGGGAAGACCAGAGTATATAACAAAAGGCAATGATACTCTCAGGCATGATGTTCTTTTGGTTGGCGCATTCCTCCAGAGGATGGCAGAAGTAAGAAATACACCAGCTTTCAAAAATCTTACTGGTCGCTCACACTGTCTTGTTTCATTAGCACACAACAGGAGGAGAATACTTGACTTAATCTTTTGAGCCCTTGAGTTTTTGCTATGACACACCAATACAGTCTTCAGCTTGAAGTCTTCCTCCACACTGGCCCCTAATAATGAAAAGTTAAATCCAGATGCGTACTTTCCCTCAGCAGATAAATCCAATTCGGCATTTTCTTCCACCAGAGGACAAAGTCATCAGTGGTGAAGATCTGATATGGTAAAAAAATCTCCCTTCTCTATGATGGCCCTTAAAGTTTCAGGATATATTTCTGCTGCCACAGGATAAGCATTTACAGCTTTGTCAGTTAGTTTCAGATTGAGCAAATCAGCTCTTTTCTTAAAGTGCTCACACCAGCTTGACTTGCATAAAAAACTCTACTGTGGATATTTCACCATCTTAATTCCACTTGAAGGAAAAGTTTCAAGTAGACTTGGGAGATAGACTGTGAAACCAAAACATGTTACACTATAGTTTAAACAAAAGGGTTAAAAGATGGAGCATTCATGATTCAGAGTTGCAATGAGAACAGCAATCAGTTTCACTTAGTCTTGGCTCACCATGCATCTTGTGGTCTAACAGCAACTGGTTTAGCAACAACAGTTGGATGGTAAAGTCTGATGTGATGTAGTAGAATCACTTGCTCAGCATCAATATTTGATTAATTCAAGCATCTACTAGTTAGGATATACTAGTTGCAAAAAATGTTGATAAAAAGTACTTTTTGTTTGTCTGATTCAGACATGCCATCAATTTGATTACGGGTTATAATAATCACAAAAGAATGACTAGTTTTGCAGTAAGAAGGAGGCCACAAACTTCATTCATCCTTTTATACAGTTTTGATAGGGATCCGAGATAAACTGCAGACATCCTTTAGTGAACCTTTAACAAAAGATCTGAGATGTAATTTCAATGTCCTGTGTCATCAGATAACTGCCAGTAAACGGTAATTCATACATGAGTGAAGGACAGAAGCAATAGGGTTTTCTTGTGGAACTATAAACTGGGTTATTCCCCCCCTTTGTTGTGACTGTGAAAAACACAATTATGGATCACATACTATAGCATGAATAGTACATGTGAATCATACATCACATCAATTCTAGCAAGGGTAGCTAGACTAAACGAAAGGCAGAAACACATGCATCATTATGGTGTCATCTAAAGCTTATCACAGGTGTTAACAAGTGCCTTTTCTGATATCTTTACCATTTTCATTATCTGTAACGAGACTGATATATGTTACTGTGTTAACATTCACTTCTTATCATGACTTTTTTCCTATCAGCCTGAGCCCTTTCCCTATATCTTTTATGAAACAGATAAAATTTTCATAAGTCCAGAAAAAGGAATGTGCCTTGTGGCTGGATGTTACACATGTCTATTCCATAAGCACCCTAATCACTACAATATGAATATAAAAATACAACTTTGACCTTCATCCAGTCAAGAAACGACAGTTTAAAATATATGCACTTAACTCCCACTAAACAGAGCAGTACCCATAAAGGTAATGCCTCCTCTACACAAGGGTCTATTAAGATAACATGCATCACTGCACATAACACTGCATCTCGAGTCCAAAACAATGATGCCTACCTACTCATTGAAAGCTGCTGGTGTGCAAAATACTTTCATTAACCAACAAAATTACTACTGGTTGTTAGGAGCAAACTTAGTTCTTGATATTACAGCTTTGTCATGCAGCTAAAAAGAACTAAAACTACTGCATAGAAAGGCATAATGCACTGTCATTCTTAGCTGTAACTGTAAATTTCACCAGATACCAATAAATTTTCCAAAAAACAGTAAATACGCCTGGGGAAACAAAATCTTGAAAAACAGAATACATACCTCTTACTGGATCTGAAGCATATTCTTCATCGGGTTCATTGAGTGAGGTCTTCCTACTGCCAGCGCGTCGTCTTGGTGAAGAGCCAGGAGTGAGGCCTTGCATAACCTCAGCTGCATTTCTTAACACAGCATCACGAGCAGCACGGAAACCACTCGCTGATTTTAAATGACAGATTAGAACCAAATCCAAGGACAAGACTACATAATCAAAGGAAAAAATATTTCTAATTAAAATTTCCTCTATAACTTAGCTGTAGTTGCTGATGTTGTCTATTTGTCAGATAATCTTAAAGAAATAAAGAATCATGCAGTCTCAACACAAAAATGCTAAAAGTTTAGGGTGGGGAAAGAAGCACAAGAAATTCAGCTGTTATTCCTGCTAAATGACGTTTGGAAATTCTTATAGGATTCATCTGAATAATAGCAGTGTGGTCCATTAACACATAGCAGATATTGCCTTCACCTATGTACTAATATAACTTTCATATGATATCAGTTATCACTGTATCCTTTTGCTACCATCCTTTATCAAAAGCAGGAACTAAGTCATTTGTGAATCTGTACTAGAATGAAGAAAACAATCTGTATCCCTGCCTCCTTCTTGATCACATCTCTCTTTGTCTTCCTCAATCCACTATTTCCCACTACCTTTCAAAAATAGGGATATGATATATGAAAAACCTTTCTTTCATTTCAGAGTTGGAATCTTCTAAGCAAGAATATGGGTCAGCATATCCAAGAAGGGTTAATTACATCCAATTAACACCATGACATAATATTCCCTTCTGTCTGCAGGACAAGTGCTTTTTTTTTGAGAGAGAGATCTTACTAGACTCAGACAAGTTATTCATTAACAAACTCCCTTCAAAGATGCTTTCATTGCTCTACCCTGTCATTCAGTTTTCCATTTAGGAAGGATAAGCAAAAGGAAGAGGTTCATAAATCTCTCCCACGAAAAGAAAAGGATTCTCATGTTTCAACATCTCATTTCTTCCGTTAGCAGCTTCCATCTTTGGTTAAGAGCGAGAGCATGGCTACACAAAAGAAGGAGCAACGTACTTGTACCTGAATAAGAGAGAGTAGAGCAAAGAAAGTTACAAAGCACAATCCAGTGGCTCACCATGGCATCATATGTCATACCTCTGAGTTCAAGACACCAATGAGCACTGATCAAGGTTTCTAAGAAGTTCCAGAGTCCTCACCAATGGATGTCTTACAAAGAGATCTCTATGTAACTGAATGTCAAAGCCACCTTGTGAATTTCATGAGCTCTAGCAATATCACAAGAGTGGGACTTCAAGATTTTTCGTTTGCTTACTTTGCCTACACAGCGAAACACTAGAGTTAGGAAGATAAACAGTCTCATGATTAGTCAGAAGAAATTCATTTGGATTTTTAGAAAGTGTACAAGTCACTAATGATGGTGTCTACTGTCCTTTTTCCAACTTGAGAATATGACTTTTCTATCACAAAATTCTGCAAGTTTGTATTTTGGCTATGAACTTCAGACTGGGCCACAGCTTCATTCACGTTCAGGTGAAAGATAAGACCGTGATGGCATTTGTACAGTAAATAAGTTTCACTAAACCATCAATCATAACAGATAAAGCTATGAGAAAATGGTACTCTATAAAAGAAGGGCCTCCAAAACCGTTGATTTGGAGGAACTTGGCTGGAGAAAGGGCCAAATCCTTTCACTGGACCAAGATGGTCAATATGATTTGCCTTATGGCTTTCAGATGAGGAAAGAAGTAATTTTGTCTGGCCTGTGCCTGTGAAAAAGAGTACTTCACAGAAATGTGAATAACCACATTATAAAAGTTGTAGATAGTCTTAATTCAGGCAGCTCAGAACTGGCAGCTGTATGGGAGTATGGGGTGCATACTTAAATGTGTGCTACACCACCTGACTATGGTGCAGCACCTATCCCCTATACAACTAGCTGGTTGGCTAGATGTCTTACATCAACAATTCCAAATGCAGAGTTCCGAACTAAAATGAGGAAATCGTACTGCGGCAGATCCAAGGAAAAAGACCAGGAATCCCTCCTCTCCTGCTTTGTCAACTGGGTATATCTATCACTGACCTTGATATGGAGATGTGAGCAAAGATAAACAAGTCAAACACAAAAAAACATCCACAATACCAAAAGGATGCTTTGGATCTACAGTAAGAGACTGGGAACCTATCTTCTCTCAGTTGGATGACTGGATCTCCCATGTCACTGACCCAGGTTTAATGACCTGAGCTGGGTTTAGGAACTAATACTGGTATAGAAAAAGGCAGAAACAATATCCCAAGGTTTCTCTAGGTCTTGGGTATATGATCAAGAAACTCCCCTTTTCTGGATTAATCACCAACCTAGATGTATGAATCTGAGCCAAATTAATGAAACCACAAAGGAGAGAGCAGCAACATCACAGGCACTCAATTGTGGCTCAGAGAAGTAATTGGTGGACCCCGGGTGTTTCAACACTTACAGTATCAGCAAAAAAGTTTTTTTTTAACTCCTGACATCAAAAGACATCATAAGGAGATGAATGTGATCAGTGTTGAATACAGATGTTAAATCATGTTATTTCCATATTCAGCCACAAACACTGGCACCACCTGTTTTGGTGACTGTCAGTGACAATCAACGTTCAAAACCAGTAGATTGGCTTGCTGTTTCTCCATCATGAACTGGTTCATATTCAAGTGAGTTGCAATTGTTTTAGAAAGAGGATGCCTGAGGAATGATTTGGGATTTCATGCAATGAAAGCAAAAGGTGTACATGGGTGGTATGTGTAAGTGTAGATGTTGGTGTCATTTGATGAATCAACTCAAACCCAAGGTAAGAAGTACAAAGCACTTATGCATTAAGTGTGGAAGCTTATGTTTCATGTTCTGGACGTGGCTTGAGGATACATATGAGAAACTCAGGACCTAAAAGCACCCTAAAGCAAGCCATGGAACTGGAAAAGAGTTAATGGTGATAGATAGATATATCGACAGAACTGTTTTAAGATCAGTATACACTATAGAGTTTTCAAATTAAGCACCTCAAAGGAGCATCAAACTATCCAGTGCCATGTGTTTTGTTAAGCAGCAATGTTAGATAAGCACAAGATCATCATGTTTATCATAATAAGCAAAAATTCAAAAGATACATGTAATCAAATGCTATGAAAATTTAACTTTGTTTTAGACCAGCATTCTTTTTTATATATTTTCTAGGTGAAAAGCTTGTTGGCTATATGGGACATTTCCTACCTCCACATGAATGTTTTTTGTTTCTAACTTTGTGCTTTTTGCCTTTATACTATTCACCACTATTGTTTCATTTTATATTCATTTTGCTTTGTTGCCTTCTCGTATCATTATTAATTTTCCTCTGTAAGTATCCTACTGATTTCAAATTCAGGGTACACAGAAGTAAATACCATATACACAAGAAAGTTTTGCTCAATGAGCTGAGGAGGTAATTCTTTGAGAATGGTATTCATATCAAATCTGCATACTTCATTTTTCATTCTCAAAATCTGCATAGCTTCGTTGAACCTCAACATTAATTCAATACACTTTACAGCACATAAAAGTAGAGACTTACTGATGAAATCAAAGGATCTATTTCCAGTTCAAAGACATCACTGGGGCAATGAGAGTTGCATTCAGCATCAGAAAACAAAAATGTGCCATACAGAGCATCACAACCTAAGGTTGATTAATCTCCAGTTAATCAAGCACCCCTAAGAAGCAAGTTTAATTTAGAAAATAAATACTCAGCATTTCTCGAATTTGTACTAAATCATAGGTTAAACAGAAAGAGGACATGAATTCAGTTAAATTGCAGAACGAACTTCATCTATAACATGACATAGATGATAAAAGCACTGACATCATCTGTCAGGTGTTAAAGTGAATAACACTTATAGGAAAACCAAGCGATATTGAAAAGATATATGAAAATCTCATATTCAAAAGATATATGACAATCTCACTATCATAGAATGAACTACCCGTAATACACAGGTCCATGGTATCAAAGGCTACATCAAAAACATGAAATTAAGATCAATAACTATGTAAGGCTTACTAGTGATGAAGTACAAGTTATCAAAGAAAAAAAAAAAAAAATGCTGGTCTCAAGTGTTTATGGAATGCTGTAGAGGAATGTTTGCAGAACAATGCATTTTACAACAAAAGAAAGTAGCAACTAAAGATTCTGTAAAAGTACCCATTCCTGCCAGCACTGAAAACACAGTAACAAAGTGCCAAATTATGTGATGAACAGTCTAATTAGCAAGGATAAACTTCATAAATTGGAACAATTTGTTGCCATCAATAATGTATACGACTTTAATCTATCACAAAACTGAAAAAACTGCCAAGCAGATGTAAACATACTTCACCAATGGACAGCTGCCAGCTTTGTAAAGGCTAAGTAAGAGGCTACAAGATCTGAGAAATCAGTACTAAGAAATCATTATGAAAAATCTTTACCAAGCAACTCCAAAGTAGATTTCTGAGGGGCTGGTAATTATAAAAAAAATGTTCTATATATCATATATGGGCAGGAATGTGAGCGAGTACTATGAAAGAAGGGTGATATTTCCCTAGTAGAGGCAAGTCTGCATCAGGGGTCTGTGATGTTGCCATGACTATTCTACCCGTTCATGAAGCGGGAGGTTAGGAGAGGTGAATGCTAATGTCTTTGAGAGAGTGAGTCTAGAGTTTGCTGGGGATGGGAGGGCCTAGAAGGTGAGTCAGTTCCTGTACCCAGCTAAAATAGCCCTCAAAGCAGACTTGAGAAACTCAATAAGTTGATGGAAAAGTCTGGGGGAGCATGTGTGACAAGAGGAAGTTTTAAGTTAATGTGGTTTTGACAACTAGGAGTGGACATAGCAGCAAACAGAACCATCGGAGCTAAAGTGAGTGTGAGAGAAGGGGCAAAGGTCCTGGATGCACAGAAGAGCATGTGGAAGGTGAGGTCAATGTTTCTAGAGGTAAGGCTATGAATGTCTGAAGGTATTTTAGTTCCAATTGTGTTCTGTAGATGCAAGTCTTGGGCTCTGAACAGGAGGGGGTGTGATGGAATGAAATAATTAACAATAATATGTAAAGCCAGATGGATCAATCATGTAAGAAATGACAGTGCAAGCAGTAAGCGTCAAATAGTCTCTCACTCCAATGGAGTTCACGCTCTCCAGCTACTGGCTGTAACACAGCTTTGAAGCTGTAGGAGTCCCTAAGAAAGGGTCCAGGGGTTATGTAAAATCAATAATATACATATACATATATATATATATATATATATATATATGTTTATATGTATGAGCACAATAGGCATTAGCAGACATCTGTGGTTACACCACAATGAAAAGTCACCATTGGCGAGGTTGTACCACTGAAGCACAATCAATATTTATATTCCAAAGGATTCCATTTTTCCCTGGCACTGATTGCAACATAGGACTGGAGTTGTAACAGCCTCTAGAAGAGGGGTTTTGGGGTTTTATAATAATAATGACTGACAAAGGGTTGAACCCAAGGCATATGAAGCAGTCAGAGGGTTGGTTGGGAATAGGGGGATCTGGTTTTGGTGAATTATACCTGAAAGCTTGAGAGTGGCTATGAGTGAATGAAACCAATTCTTCATCTGTCTGTAGCGCTACCACACTAACAATGATCCAAGACTTGCTAAAGGTAACTTTTCACTTGCTGAGTAACCACAAGAAGGCAGAGTCTGGGAATGCCATAAATACATACATCTATTTATTCAGGACCAATCTTTATGAAAGTCCTAAAAGTACCCATGACCTTTCTAAATGCTCCTGAAGCCTAAGGCTGCACTACTTTCAGTAGTGGGGAAATATAGACTCCTTTGGAGTGAAATGTTCTTTAAAAAGCCTAACCCCTAATGATTATGCCTCACTAAAGATGACTTTTCATTCGCAGTGTAACCCTTTGCAGGTGTAGCCTACACAAACACACACAGGCACACACACACACACATACATATATTTATTTATTATACTCTGTCGCTGTCTCCCGCGTTAGTGAGGTAGTGCAAGGAAACAGACAAAAGAATGGCACAAACCAACGTACACATGTATATACATACATGTCCACACATGCACATAAACATACCTATACATCTTAACATATACATATATACACACACACAGACATACACATATATACACATGTACATAATTCATACTGTCTGCCCTTATTCATTCCCGTCGCCACCCCGCCACACATGAAATGAAAACCCCCTCCCCCTGCATGTGCGCGAGGTAGCACTAGGAAAAGACAACAAAGGCCACATTCGTTCACACTCAGTCTCTAGCTGTCATGTATAATGCATCGAAACCACAGCTTCCTTTCCACATCCAGGCCCCACAAAACTTTCCATGGTTTACCCCAGACGCTTCACACGCCCTGGTTCAATCCACTGACAGCACGTCAACCCCGGTATACCACATCGTTCCAATTCACTGTATTCCTTGCACACTTTTCACCCTCCTGCATGTTCAGGCCCCGATCACTCAGAATCTTTTTCACTTCATCTTTCTACCTCCAATTCGGTCTCCCACTTCTCTTGTTCCCTCCACCTCTGACACATATATCCTCTTTGTCAATCTTTCCTCACTCATTCTCTCCATGTGACCAAACCATTTCAAAACACCTTCTTCTGCTCTCTCAACCACACTTTTTGTTACCACACATCTCTCTTACCCTTTCATTACTTACTCGATCAAACCACCTCACACCATAGGTACTACTATGTACAACTTCTAGATATCAAGGAAAATATGGTACTGTACGTTACAATATAATGAGGAGTGTTTTGAATAAATGACTGAGTATCCTATCCTACAGACATGCAATTTATTTTCATTGCTACATGAAATCTGCAGAGATTTCATACATTCTTTCAAATGACTGTGGTCAATTCTACGAATCACGGAATATTCATAAGTTCACCACAGGTATCCCCCCTGCTTGATGAATTGGATATCTTCCCAAAATTCCAGTTAGTGAAACCCATTTCCCCTTAAGCCCCCATCATTTGATTGGAGATGTGTTCCTACAGCAAAAATTTTAGCCCAAAGACACAACAGAATTCTGTTTTGAAAACCTTGTTCAAAAAGACACAAATGACATTGTGATAATTCTTTTATACTCTAACAATACAAATACGCAATTAAAATAGGTAAAAAAAATTTAAACAATGATGACATTTTCAACACCTACCACAGACTGTGGCTAGCAATGCTAATGCAGGTTTTGCGGAGAAATGTGACATTGGGAGAAGGAGATAAGGGCAGTAGGATCATCTGCCTCACTCTTTCAGTGGGCATTGGTTTAAAATGTGTTTAAGTGATGTTTTATTTACCTGATTCAACCCATCAAACTGGAATTGGGCTACAGTAATGACAATAATGAAGTTTACTGGGCTATTGGTTTCTTTTGCTATTTCTTTCATTACTAACCAAACAAAACCTTATAAATTTCTTTTCCAGTTTTATGCAGGTAGACAGAAATTCATAAATCAGAAATTCATAATCCCATTACATTAAGTTTTAGCCTCTTAGTAAATGTACTAGTTTTCAAGTTTAAAAGTTCTGATGCAGCAAAATTCTGGTAAAAGAGTTGCCATGAAGCTGGGGATACCTGTATAGTGAAACCACAGATGATATAAGGATATAAGTACTGTCTGTACTTACTAAATGAGCAACCAAAAATTTCTGGCCAAACTTGACACAGAAACTCAAATGAAAATCATATATTCTTGATTATGAATCAAACAACTTTCAGAAACTAGTTGGTTCATGCACTCACATGATGCACTGTCATTACACAAATGTTGAACAAAATGTCAGTGAAAATTAAAGAGTGTACATGTTCAGTCAATTTCATTAAAGTATTACGGTTAACTATGATTACCATGCATAATAATGCTCAAAATCTTTAACATGCAATTCTACGTTCTATTTTGAAACAGTACTTGAGATCATTCTTAAACAAGGACCAATGTTATTATCTGTAAATGTTAAGTGGAAAGGACTTCAGTTTTAAGGGATAATTCAAATGCTGTTTCAAAACACAGGTAGAATATGTATCAAAAGCAACCATTCTATCTTGTTGGGGGTGAGGGGTGGGTGCTTGTTAGTACCTATTTCCTGTTCCTCAGGGGTTCCTGTGGGGGTGCTGACGGCCTGGCTGTTAAGAGCATGTGCATGGGCCACCTCCTCCATTGTCACCGGCTGTGTCTTGAAGCGTGCAGAACGGGAACGACGTCGTATGGCCTGAGCACCATCAAGAGGTGGAGCTGCTGAACGCTCCTCCTCCAGCCTCTTTGTCCAAAGGGCCACACGGGCACCCACACTGTTACTGCTGCCATTCTTGTTTATGCTGTTGTGACTGATACTAGAGTCTCCATGTGTGCCACTCTTCCATGGCACTGGTTAGTGGAGCACAGAAGTTCAGATCAGGCCATGACAGGTCAAGGGACACGGGGATAGGCAAGTTAACATCAAGGTTGGGTTAGGCAGATACAAGGCTTTTCAGCAACACGATTCATTGAAACATGACAGTGGCTATTCTGGGAATGACCACATGAACCACACTGATGTTAAAGCCATTCTCTAAAAGTTAGGAGCAATTATTGTTTCCTGCCTTTACTTTTGGCTTTGATCCAATTTATGGTCAAATTAATCTGTTTAATATAAGTTACATCTACGTTTGTGAAATGTGTGCTAGTGTTCAAAATCATACAAGACCAAAGAAACATGCAACAGTTGTTCTGATACACTTTTCTTTTTAGTAATCATTTTAGACAAGTGTCATAACTATGCAGAACAATTTTGAACTGAAAAAATTGTAAATATATGGAGAAATTCTAAACCATATAGGATATGATAAGTTTAAAATCATATAATGTGCCTTTGAGTGCACAGTGGTATCAGCCAGTGACATCAGCTTCATTCTGTCAGTAAATCATGACATTATGGCTAGTGTTAGCGGCCGTGGCATAGCACTGTGGCTAGTGTTTGCCCGGCGGCCTATGACAATGCATGCACATGCAGTCAGATCACAAGCTTTTCAATGATCATTGATGACCATTACACCTAGAGCATGTGGGTTGGTGTGAAAGTGTGACATCTCCTTACTTATAGTTCTACTTTATTTGTGCAAAATGGCACAATCTACTTATTCAGAAGCATAAGAAATTGTCACATTTCTTTCCAACACATCAAGCCTCGGATGTATTTCAACAATACTTACGTGAGTCTCTCCGTTGAGGTGTGGAGTCTGAGTCATGGGAGGCTGAGGCAGAGTCTGAGGCATCAGCTAGCCTAGCTGCTTGACTCACCTCATCATCTGTTACAGGCTGTGTTGCATGCCTGCCAGACAGTATGGAAGTATTAGGGAAAACACTTCTTGATAAAAATCTAATAGCATGGAACTTGAATCACATATTAATGAAATTTTAGAAAGGTGATGCAACTCCATCATGAAATATACTCTGACTGTTTTCTCACTTCTGGTGGTATTTGATTTCTAACTTATATCCATTTCACAATATTCAGTAATAACAATAAAAAATATAACCCAAAAATGTCTGATATGCTTTGTGTGACTGGAACAATTACCAAAACAAGCAATTAAATTCTGAATACCTTTAAGCATACACAAAGTACTACAATAAACTCATTACATGTGCATTGAAACACGTGCAACAACTAATGAATGCATGTGAAAGCATCTATTTTTGTGATATGATAGTGGCAGAAGCCCAGGAACGAGTGTGACTTGCTTTCTCACAGAGCCTTATGTTACACAGTTGTATTCTCTACTATGTACTGATACCAGTGAAAGTAAAGAACACTGCTAATTCAATATCACCTAGTGAGTGCCATAAGGAAAATACAGTACTGGATATGACTACTTTAAAATATCTACTGTAACTGCACAAAAAAATACTGTTGTCTTACATTTCAAAGAAGTTCGCTATCTGCTCAAATCTAGGAAATGACATGAAAACTTATTACTTCACTAGGAAAACAGTTCAATATACTATCATTCGTTTAAACACCACTACAACAATATTGACAAACATGCAGTATATCAAAATGGACAAAATATCAATAATAATCAAATTGCATGACAATTTAGTTTCTGAAGAACATTCACCATGTGTATACATTCTAAAAGCTGAAACAGAAGAAAGAGCCGAGCAAGGAGTACTCATTTTCCTTGAAGGCTCTAACTAAGATATCAATATATGTGGATGTAACCAAGAAGAGTGGAGAGAGATAGGTGGTATGTTTGGAGAGAGAAACCTGGATGTTCTAACTATGAGTAGAACAACGTATTAGTTTTGGAATGTCTTAAAGGTAAAGTCAGAGGTTAGTGTGAAGGCAGTAGCTAAGGACTGCTGCTGAAGGAGGTATTGTGGAAATAAGTGAGAGAATGTAAGGAATTAAGCCTCAGACTGATGTGGGTAAAAATGAGTGGATTGTGAGAGGTGGGTCATCATTAGTGTTTATGCACCTGTAAATGAGACGATTAATGAAGAAGGGTGAGCAGTTTGATCAGAGCTGAGTGATTGTGTCAGCAGTTTTGATGCAAAGGATTGAGTGTTAGTGGTGGGTGATTTCACCGCAAGAGCAGGTAACGAGGTAGTTGAAAGTATAACTAGTGGCCATGGTGTACCAAGTGTAGGTAATGAGGCAGTTGAGAGTATTACTGAGGGGCATGGGGTAAACAGTGCTGCAAATGAAAATGTTAAGCAGCTTGAGGAGTAGCATGCTGGAAAAGGAAGAGTAACTGGAAATACTAGGTTTAAAATGACAGACATACATAAGTACACATGGGTGGGCATTACTGGATTGTGTGCTAAATGACAAGTATGCAAAGAAGAGACTCCTAAGTATGAATATCCTGAGAAGGGCCTGGTGGGATGTCTGATTATGATTTGGTGAAGGTGAGGGTGAAGGTCTTTACATACTTTAGGAAATGAGAAAATGATACCTGTGGGAACCCAAGGGTGGTGGAAGTGGGTGAGCTTGGAAAACAGCCTAGCGTAAAGAGATACCAAGAGATATAGAATGTAGAATGGCAAATGGTGAGAATAAGTGAAATCAGGTGAGCGGGTGAGGTATGGGAGATATTTAGGAAAGCACTGCTTACAAGTGCAAGGGAAGTGTGTAACATGCACAGGTTGGAAGGAGGACACGTTAGAAAGGGTAGCATGTGGTAGGATGAGGAAGTCAATTTTCTAGCAAAAGGGAAGGAGAGGTGTAAGGGCCTCATTCACGAGGAAGCAAGTGCAAGTGATTAGTTAATGTACAAGAGAAAGATAAGGTGAAGAGGAGACAGAGTGAGTACTCTGGAGGACTGCTGAATGTGTTTGATGATAGGGTGACAGATCTAAGGTATTTAAGGTTGGGGGGATTTGTAAAGTGAAAGAGTCAGGGCAAGCTGTTTGGTGCAAGGAGGTGTTGAAAGCTTTATGTAAGGTAAAATGTAGCAAGGCAGCTAGAGAGGATGGGACTGCAGTTCAGTTTCTTAAGAAAGAAGGTGACTGTGTTGTTAATTGATTAGTTATCATTCTCAATGTATGTATGGATTATGGTGAGGTGCCTGAGACTAGGCAGAATGCATATTTAGTACCGCTGTATAAAGGTATGAGCGACAAAGGTGAGTGTTCTAATCAAAGATGTATAAGTTTGTCGAGTTTCTGATGGGCTTCTGAGATATAGACAAATAGAATGCATCTGGTGAGTTGGAAGGAAAAGTGGTGATTGAGAGGGTAGTGGCATGCACAGAGCATCAGAATGGGGAAGAACAATGTGGTTTTAGGAGTGGTAGAGGATGATGATCAACTGTTTGCTTGCTTTGAAGAATGTATGTGATATGTACTTAGAAACAAAGATTTGTAAGTGGCATTTATGGATCCAGAGAAACATGATAGGGTTGATAGAGATGCTTTGAGGAAGGTTTCATGAATATATGATGTGGAAGGAAAGCTATTAAATGAAGTGGTAAGGAGTTTCTATCAAGATGTGTGTGAGTAGAGAGAGGGGGTGGTTACAGGTGAGTGTGGGTCAATAGTAAGAATGTGTGGTGTCACCATGACTGTTTAATTTGTTTATGGATGGATAGGTAAGGGATGTAAATGTAAGGGCCTTGGAGAGAGGGGCAGTTTGTTGGGTGCAGAGGGCCTGGGAGGTGAGTATGATGTTGTTTACTGATGACAGTGCAGGCAGCAGATTTGAATGTGACGCTGCAAAAGTTGGAGTCTGAGTTTGGGAAGGTGTGTTAAAGGAGAAATTTGGTAGTAATTGTGATTAAATGCAAGTTTATTAGGCTTAGTAGTGCAAGGAGAAAGGTTAGATGGGTGCAATTATGAGTGCAGAAAATATGAAGGAAGTGAAGGGTTTCACATACCTGGGAGTGGACATGGTGGTAAATGAAACCATGGAAGCTGAGGTGGGTCACACGGTGGGTGATGGGATAAAGGTTCTAAGAGCACAAAGGAATGTGTGGAAAGATAGGTCATCATTTGGGAAGGTGAAAATGAGTATGTTTGAAGGTACAGTAGTCCCAACAGTGTTGTATGGATGCATGGCATGGACTAAAGATGAAAATGTAAGGAAGAGGGTGAATGTGTTGGAAATGAAATGTCTGAGGATATTTGGTGTGAGGAGGGTTGACCGAGTAAGTAATGAGAGAGAGAGAGAGAGGTATGGTATAAGAAGAGTATGGCTGAAAGAGCTGAGGAGGGTATAGTGAAATGGTTTGAATGAACGGAGAGAATGAGTGAAGAGGCATTGACAGGAAAATATATGTGTCAGAAGCAAAGGAGACAATGATATAGGGGAGACTAAACTGGAGATGGAAAGCTTGAGTGAATACGATTCTGAGTGCTTGGAGACTGAACATATAGGACAGTGAAAGGCATGCATAGGATAAAAAGAACTGAAGCGAAGTGGCATACAGGGGGTGATGTATTGTCAGTGGACTGGACAAGGGCATATGAAGTAGCTGGGGAAGCCAAGGAAAGGTCTGCAGGACCTGGTTGTGCATATAAGACTCCAGCTTCGTTGCATTAAACTTGACAGCTAGAGAATCGGTGTGAGTGAATGAGACCCTTTCTTCATCTGATCCTAGCACTACTTGCTGATGCAGGAAATGGCAGCATTCTTTTTCTCTCTCGACATACACACACAAACACACACACATATATAAAATTTGAATATGTATCTACCTAGATCCACGGTCTCTCCTGCTACTGAAACGGGTACTACGACTAGGAACGGCAGGAGTGCTCTCAGATAGGGCTTTCTCACGCTCCAACTGAAAAAGTCCATATTGTACAGTTAAGATAATAGTGTATACCATGGACATGCCCCTAAAGAGAAGATTATCCTTTTCAAAAATAATGAGGCATTTAGCCAGCTCATTATACATAAAATTATTTATTTCATCAGTGTCTACCTCAGCTTAAGAGATTTGGTAATAAGAGAAAAAACCTCCATGTTAAGAGTAGTATTTCAATTACCATTATATCAAAAACACACAATTTTTTCTACACCTTGTCACTCACCTGAGGTGACACAAGTAAGATAAATATGAACCTAATTTGTATCTTAAAAAGAATACTAAAGAAAATTTAGTTAATTTTCAATACATAATGATTTCAGAAAAATCACTGCTAATGTACACTTCCAGAGGGCCATCACTTTTCAGTTCCTCACAGGTGACACCACAAAGGCCACTAAGATGAGACCCTAGTAGATCCATTTTCCATCAAAATAAAGTGTCTCAAAACATTTGGATAGAGAAATCAATAAGATTAGTATACTACAAGACGTCACTGCTAGATCCATGATTGGCTGTAAGTACTCCTGGAGATGCATATCATATGAACTGTAAAGTTTGTGGACAGAGATAAGGACACATTAAAACACTGTGTCTTAAATGACATGAAAACATCACCTTTAGGGATACATCCAGACAAACTACAAGAAATGGCACAACACCTTATTGTTAATACCTCAATAATATTGCTGAAATTTTGTGATTGTATCCATTTTTTTGCACCTAGTTGATGAGTTTACTATATGGGAAGACTGTAAGCTTCAGCACTGAACATAGGTTCATAACAACTTATGTTATAACTATCTCAGTACCAAGGTCTGACAAACACCCTTTGGAGTTTCTGCAATCCTTTTGCATTAACATTGATGAAATGAGCACAGGGGTACACAATAGCGGCAGAGATCACCAGTAGTGGTGAAATCAATCAATCATCCTTCCATGTAATACCCTCATGGATGCAGCTGATAAAAGTATGTAGATGACTCTACCCTTTCTATCAGCATTGTCAACAGCTCTCTTGACTGCATCAACGTCAAGAAGACCTTTGACTCTTTCAGTCCTACACACATATCTAATACACACAGAACCAGAGTCCTAAACACATATGATATATGGGCTGATGCTCACCACCCTATTTCAAATATTCTGGAGTGCCTCTGAGCCATATACTGATACCATATGACACCAGCAGTCATAATTCACTCTCAGAAATTTCACAACTATCAGTTACCCTTCAAAGTTCACAGTGAAAGAATGTTTATCAGAACATGCATCTGATAGCAACAAACATAAACGTGCAGTGACATGGTAAGAAAAAAAAGATGAAACTTTGATGGAAAGCAGTGATACACAGTGATGTGATGTGATGATGATCATCATGAAGTTTTATTTTGGCCCCATGATGACATTTACTAACAGAAATTGGTTCACAACCAGGCACACAAACTGATGTAAATCTAAGGAAATTTAAAAGGATTTGAGCTGCTAAGGAAAGTTGTCAACTTTCTTTTGTGATAAGTTTGTCTACTGACATTATGTTGAATCATTCTATAGAGTCATATGTTTTCTATATTTTCTTGAAAGAAAGAAGGCCAGGGAGAAAGCAAAAACAAACCAAGCTTAGGACTGAAAGGGCTGATAGCCTCCCGAACTGGACTGCAGTCAACCATGTCATCCTCAACCACAAGCAAACCAAGGTCACAGTCATGCAAGTCAGTCTTGCTTTTGACCAAGATCAACCTTATCTAAACTGCCTTCCTAGGCCCCAGCCTCCTCCTGATTATTCAGTCCACCATGCTTTAAAGTGCCATTTCAGATGATAAATCAAGGTGGAAGGAACCCTTCAGTACCATCATCAAATCTTTCATCAACAGTCTCTACATTCTCCAACAACTCAAACACTTAGACTCTCTGCACCCAACTTCAAAAACACTGACACACCTTTCATTCTTACCAAACTCATCTATACCTCCCCTGCCTGGTCTTTCTGCTTATCCATCAAACAACACGGGCTAAAAGGAAAGGTGAAAAAAAATGATTCCTCCATAGATAAAGAGCATCCATGCTGTCGGCCCAGGCCCTTCCCAGTCTACTCAGTGCACTCACACATCTACACAGAACAAAGTACATATGTTTTAGGGTATTTTCTCCAATACTGCATAATACAAACATACTCTGCAAGAAAAAAAAAAAAACACTTTTTTTAAGATCTTTTATGCAATGAAGAGTGCACAACAAAAGTACGATCAAACTGGGATTTTCTCCTGGCAGGGAACACCTCTGAGTACGTTCACATAAAATTCTGGCTTCATACAACACATTGCTCATGTTAGACCTAGACTACCAAGCTAAAGACAATGTTATGATGAACTATGATGGAAAGTAGGTATCGAACTCAGAGAGACTCCTATCCAGCTCTAACAAGGCAAGTTAGGGACACCAATAGTCATATACCTTGTTATGGACTGGGATAAAAAAAAATCTTTTATGTATGGAGGCCAATCACAGACCACAGTCACAAACCAGCAGGTAGCAAATGAAACCCAAAGTAGTTCACAAAATTAAACCTACAAGCGAACTATATAAGCCTGCCTCATACCCTCTTAACCCAGCAACCAAACAGGCAACATTTGTCCAAGAATAAACCACTAAAAGGTAGGCTCAAAAAGAGCTTTATTGAAATCAAAATAAACTTTCCAAATCTGACAATGAGAAATGCATACAATTATTCTAAAAAACATGATAAACAGTACACTATATTATCTAGAAGTGTTCCATTTACACTGTACAAAATAAAAAGATCGAAGATAAATTTGGCTCACATGAAGTGAGATTTGGATGCAGAATGAAAAGGGAAAGGAAGAGGAACAGGAGTTTTTCACCAAACCAACTCACAGACATTTTTCAAAATCATATGATAGATACACAATCATGAGCAACGACAAGCTGTGAAAAAATCAATCCCAGTTTCTATCTTGAAAAAGATGAATGATTATCTAGGGTGTACCTAAAGATGAAACTCACTGTAAGGATGTACAAAACAATGTTACAAGTAAAGAATTCAATGAAAAAAGATGCAAGATACAACACACAGTGACACGAAAATGTGAGTAACTTGCACGAGGCAAGAACAATATACACTTAACTGCCTAAGACCCTGATTATCAATACAAAGTACATTGTGCTCTGATATATATCCATACTGTGGTGTCTATCAGAGTTTGAGAACAGTTGGGTACTGCATGAAAAGTGTTAGGATCCAGCCATGAACACACAAATTCCACATGAGGTATGCCTGAATTCAGCGAAATGAAAATTGAACACTGCATAACCTAATGTCCTTACTTGTGCAAAGAAGGCAGCTTTTTGTGATACTGATGAAGGGGTGTCTGGGGTGGTGTCACAGCCAGGAGACATGGCATTGTTGTAAGCTTCAACTACTGGACGGTCCAAGAAAGCTTCATTGATGGCTTCTACACTGTCACCGGGCGAGGGATCCGCTACCAGGCCAAAGGCACTGTTTCTTCTATTATCCCTGGAAAGTACATATCACACTTTACTGATAATACCAAATTCTTTCTTCAAATGAAAATTTTCTTTATAATTTCGTAATGGCACAATGGAATTCATGCCTTTCTACTAACTGGTGTTGTGTCAGATTTCATTCTTTTTCCTAAACCATTTTAAGTTAATCTATACTAATGAAATTTCTGCTTTCTACTACATAATAAGTAGTGTGTACAATTCAGACATTTTCTGACTGAGATGAGTGTGTTACCATTGTATCTAAGGATATACTTTGTCTAATACATTACTTTGGCTAAATAAGGTAAAGTGCTGTCAAGCTGAAAGCAAAGACACCAAAAAAGAGCAATTTTTGAAGTAATTTAGGTGCTGAAGATAGATACTGATTTTTTAATTTTAAAATGCAGTTGTGGCTAAAAAGTAAAACTTAACCAGTTAAACTTTAGCTACCTACTAAAACTATAATTTGATTTTCGAGATCTCTAGTAGCACTAATGATGAATTTGTAAATCTTGCAAGGTGGCATTATATGTAAACAATCGAATATGAACTAATTAAAATGTTCAAGAGATAGGGCCCCATGTGTGGAAAAACTCCCTCCTGGTACTGTACAAATGGGTAATTACATAAGTTACTTTTTGATCTGTAAAGTTGTTGAAAGTTTGAGTCAAATGTGATGTACTTTACAAAAACATCATGTAATAAACTATACACTAAATCACACCTTACTCTTTAAATAACTGCATACCCTGTCATAACTACTGCCGGTACTACCAGTCTGGCATTACCATTTCTCGACCTACCTCTCCCTGTCATTAGGCGTTGGAGGGCGTTCAAGGAAGGACGGCGTGACCTTGGGCCTGGCACCAGGGCTTCGGGTCGGAGTTGGGGAGCGCTGATGGGGAGGAGGTTCCTGTCGTGCAGCTTCCATACCAGCGACTCTCTCAGCCACACTTAGTGGCCGTTCGCCTGATCGAGCACACGAGTCCTCTCTCCTGATCAAGGCCACCAGGGAAGGGCTGACGGGGCGATTTGGCGTACTGTTCTCGGCGTCATTTTCATCGGGACCTACTGATCGCCGGGAGCGAAGGATAGCTCCCAGTTCACTGTCCATCTGATCTAAACGGCCGGGCGAATGTGCTCCACGTTTCTTCAATATCCCGTGTGTGGGAGTAGCTGATGGGGCAGGAGGTGAGCGCCCTCTTATACGAATCACAGCCTCAGGGGCAGAGTCACTTCTCACCCTCACGCTCGGCACATCGCCGTCCACATCTTCCCCATCGGACACGTGAAGTCTGAGCCTGACGCCGTCGGTCGTGTCTCGCCTCTTGAGAATTGGTCGCAACTCACCTTCTCCCTCACTGTCACAACGCGGCGACCTCTTCAGGATTGGATTCGGCGATATGACACCTTCCGCACGGTCCAGGTCCTCCCTGCTGCGCCCACCTTTGAGGATTGACCGGGGTCTGTCGTCCAGTTCATCGTCAGTGGACGACTTCTTCTTCAGGATGGGTCTCGGTTCGAAGTGGTCCAGCTCTTCCACGCTACTCTTCTTCTTCAGGATGGGTCTTGGTTCTCCCTCCAACGTATCGATACTCGATGTGCGTGAGCTGGTCTTGCGCTTGAGTATGCTGTGTGGCTCCGGCGTTGTAGGACGATCGACGGCGACGTCTTCGCGTGAGGACCGTCTCTTGAGTATGGACTGAGGGTCAGGAGAGCTCGTGCGCGGGGTATCTCCATCTAGAGAGCAGCGTCTCGAGCTCCGTTTGCTTCCGCGCTGCTCAGGGCTTCTTCTCAGCGAAGAGTCGGGAGACCCCAAGTCTTCATCTTCGTAACCCTCCTGCCGAACGCCGTGCACCACCTCCTCCTCAGGCGGCGGATTCACGCCGTCGTTGGTCGAGGCACCGTGGTCCGGGGGCCCTGAAGGCACTGCGGAGGCAGCAGTGAATTTTTCCGGTGCTGCTGCTTGGCTAGGATCGCGCTTCTCTCTGCTCATTTCTTTTTCCATAGCCAACCGCTTACTTTCTTTACCACGTCCTTCAGAGCCCCCGACCCAGTTTTTCTGACCCGTGTCGGACACGACGCCCTTCATGGTCGTCGGGGCTTGTAGCTTCTCGGCCCGGGTCTCGGCGGCACCGACGTCCCGCGGCTGCACACCGCCGCCGGAGGACGACTCTTTCCGACTCGCGTTGACGGTGAGGTACTCCTCGCACTCGTGCACCACGCTGTCGGCGCTGTCCTCAGGGGGGCTGGTCTCCGGGGGAGGAGGTGGGCTGTCTTCAGCGAGGCGGTCCACCCGATCTATCGTCTCTCGCGCGCGGGCCGTCAGGGCTTCTAAGCGGTTGCCCATCGGGTCGTCTGGAGAGTTGACCGTCGCGCCTGACGTGGATATGGTCGGCGAGGAGGCCGCGGACGCCTCGACGTCCGACCCCCCTGAGTTCAGGGGCTCGCCCTGTTTCCCGCAGTAACTGGATTCGATTTTCAGATTCATGTCTGACTTTGAGAGCCTGTCGCCGCCCTTCCTGGGCCGCTGTTGCTGCTGGAGCTCACGGAAGATATTCTCGGGCTTCGTCTCGTCGCGCTTCTCCCTCCTAGCGGCCATAAAACAAGTGCCGGTATCCGTCGGCTTCCGCAGGGAAGACCGCAAGGCGGCGGGCCGCAGCCCCTCGGGGGCGAGGGGCGGCTTCTCGATCACGACGGAGGACGGCCTCGAACTCGGCGGGGTGTTGACCACTCCTGGGGAGGCGAGGGCGGTCGTGTCCTTCGGCCGCAGTACGTCAGGAATGTCGGGCTTCCGAAGCGGCGCCAACTTGGGCGGCACCTTCCGGACGCTCCCTTCTTCGCCTTCCCGACGGTCCTCGGACGCGCCGGTCACTCGCCGACCGTCAGCGGCGCGGGACTCGCCGCCACCATCTTGCGCGAAACGCGAGCGGGACTCGAGGGTGGATGGCGCGGAGTGGGTCGTGGAGTCCTGGGGCAGGGCGGGCTGGATGGGCTGGAAGGTGTGGGGCGGTGGGGCGGTGGTGGGCTGAGGGGAGTGATGGCGACGTGAGGGCGGGGGTGAGGGCTGTGCGGGAGGGCTGGCTGGGGGCGTGAGGCGCGACACCACATGACGCACCACCTCCGGCGTCTTCAGGGGCTCCGCGCCCGCTGCAGGGAGGCTGCCGCCGCCCACGGGCGATACTGGACCGCGACGCCGTCGCCGCCTCGGGGTATCCTCTGGAAAATAAAAGGAAAAACACACATGAAACACACATGAAACACACGCCAGGCATGGCTGCACGGCAAAGGGTGTGAATGTCCAGACCGTAACCCGAGCCCATCACAGGTACAGAGAAAGCCAAAACAACACAGTTCACATAATATTCACAAAGCTAACATCATTCCTACATTCATCGCACTCACCAACTGCGCCACAATCGCATCTCCACACTCGTGTAAGTTCTTTTTCTGGCCCTGCATGTGCATGTGTGTGTATATAAGAGATTACAAGAGACGAGTGTACAACTCTCTCTCTCTCTCTCTCTCTCTCTCTCTCTCTCTCTCTCTCTCTCTCTCTCTCTCTCTCCGTAACGCACAAATGGTTATCACAACTAGTAATCACACACACACACACACACACACACAGAGCAATAAATATAATGACTTTTTCCGAATTACTTAACGTAATTCGTTGAACCGTTCTCCTATCGAACAAAATCATTTAACGAACAAAGTGTTCAATCGTTCTATCTACACTATAATTCAACAAAACTAAACTTAAAGCTATCCTAACACTCGTAGATATAAAGCTATTCTAACACTCGTAGCTATACAGCTATACCAACCCACGTGGCTATAAAGCTATACCAACCCATGTGGCTATAAAGCTATACCAACCCATGTGGCTATAAAGCTATACCAACCCACGTGGCTATAAAGCTATACCAACCCACGTGGCTATAAAGCTATACCAACCCACGTGGCTATAAAGCTATACCAACCCACGTGGCTATAAAGCTATACCAACCCACTTGGCTATAAAGCTATACCAACCCACGTGGCTATAAAGCTATACCAACCCACGTGGCTATAAAGCTATACCAACCCACGTGGCTATAAAGCTATACCAACCCACGTGGCTATAAAGCTATATCAACCCACCTGGCTGTAAAGCTATACTAAAACTCGTCGCTATAGAGCTCCATCAACACTCGTGGATCATAAAGCTATGCCAACCCACGTGGATCATAAAGCTATACTAACCCATGTGGATCATAAAGCTATACCAACCCAGGTAGATCATAAAGCTATACCAACCCACGTGGATCATAAAGCTATGCCAGCCCACGTAAATCATAAAGCTAAACCAACCCACGTGGTCATACAGCTACATCGACCCCTCCTACATATGACATATAAGGCTGGAGGTTTAAAAATGTAAAAAATAACAAAAAAAAGTAAAATATTTAAATAAAATAAACTTTTGTTTTTCGGCATTTATTCTTAAGACATAGCGACCACAATGCAGCTATTCATATAAAGCCTACCAATGTATATATAGCTCATACACTTTAAAACCTATGCTTACTTCTCTCTCTCTCTCTCTCTCTCTCTCTCTCTCTCTCTCTCTCTCTCTCTCTCTCTCTCGTTAGATTACACACCTCGCTCTCAACAACTTAAGAAGCGAATATATTTCAGGACACATAAACCCGGTTGAAAAAGAAAGTAAATAAAAAAAACAAATGAAAATCAAAAAAGATAAATAAAAAACAAGTGAAAATCTATAATTGTATCATTTATAAATAAAAAACAAATGAAAATCAAAAAAGATAAATACATAAAAAACAAATGAAAATCTATAATTGTATCATTTATAAATAAAAAACAAATGAAAATCAAAAAAGATAAATAAATAAAAAACAAATGAAAATCTATAATTGTATCATTTATAAATAAAAAACAAATGAAAATCAAAAAACATAAATACATAAAAAACAAATGAAAATCTATAATTGTATCATTTATAAATAAAAAACAAATGAAAATCTACAACTGTATCATTTATAAATACATATTTTTTCCCCCCTCGTTTACATATAAGGAATCGGGCCACTGGGCGCTATGCTAAAGACGAGGGTCTATTAAGGAGTTAATGGCTGAGCGGTCGCGCAGGTGTTGGGCGCAGACCTGCGCCTTTATAAGGCACAAGGTAAGGCCGTGGGAGTCAAACGAGTGGAGAGAGAGAAAAAAAAGGGGGGGAAAAAAAAGAGGAAAAGTGTATCTGGTGGTGTAGCAGTGTGGGTGGCTGTGTGTACAGGATAGACGTGGGGACCTATGGATACGTGTTGGGTCGTCCAAAAGCAAAACAGTTGCCAGTGACCGACCAAGTGTGTTGTCGTGGTGAGGAGAGAGGTGGTTGGTCGTCGTCACCGTTGGGTGACGCCGCAGCCGAAACGGATCCGCGATGAGTTCCCAAGTGTACTTTCGTGTAATAATCACATCATCAGCAGGGGGAAGGTACCGGGCGACGCCGCAGCCGAAATGGACCCGCGATGAGTTCCCAAGTGCACTTTCGTGTTATAATCACATCATCAGCAGGGGGAAGATACCGAGCGACGCCGCAGCCGAAATGGACCCGCGATGAGTTCCCAAGTGCACTTTCGTGTAATAATCACATCATCATCAGGGGGAAGATACCGGGCGACGCCGCAGCCGAAACGGACCCGCGATGAGTTCCCAAGTGCACTTTCGTGTAATAATCACATCATCAGGGGGGAGATACGTGAAAGAACTAAAACAGTCAGACGATCCCGCGTCCATTTGTGATCTGGAGAGCGAAGGTGCGGGACACGGGGCTCGAGGCCCGAGGCCCAACCTTGGTTCTGGCGTTGCCCCTTACACGCCCATGTTTCCACGCCTCGCCCACGACCCCTCCACGCCACCGGGAACCAAACCAACACCTCTGCACGTCTTGGCGAAGAAGAACACCCTCCTGAAGAAGAGGTCTGGATACAGATATATCTTTACTATTTACTCTCTCCTATTTCGATGATCTTCCGTGTTCAGGAGGTTCGAGCCCCTCCTCGTCTGCGACACGACCGATGGTTGGAACGTCCCACCTCATCAACGAACAACCCACCAAGGGGCGACCCGACCCCCGGGTCTTGGTGGATGGATGGATGGATGATGGCCCGCCATCCAACCCCCCCATAAAATAAAGTACTCGGCTTCTGAGGTTTTCACTCTTATGTTTCCGGGTAACCCAAAAGGGTATTGCGTTGGTGAACGAGACTTCTCTCCCCCCAAAGCTCCGTCGATGACCGCGCTTAACGAGTCCTGCAAACGTAAGGTTCAATGAAAGACTCCTACCTCATTTAACCAGCAAACGTTAGGTTCAACGAAGACTCCTACCTCATTAACCCTGCAAACGTTAGGTTCAATGAAGACTTCTACCTCATTTACCCTGCAAACGTTAGGTTCAATGAAGACTTCTACCTCATTTATCCTGCAAACGTTAGGTTCAATGAAGACTCATCCCTCATTTAGTCTTTATGGCGCTCAACGATAAGCGTCGGACTCCGGGTAGTTTAACGATCATTTAAGTTTGTTCTGCCACTTCGTTACGTCCAAAAAATAAAGGAAAAACATACTGGGCGGTACGACTCTCGAGGAGAAAAGTACGACCTTGATTTATGATACACGACTTTTCGAGGACGACCCTACCATCCTTGAGGACGACCCTACGACCCCTCGAGTGTCGCTAGTTTGGTCTCTGACCTAACCTAACCTTCTAAAGCCTACCGGTACCACAGTGAGTCAGGGGGTTCTTAATGAGTCAAACTCATTAGCCCTCATCATGAGACGGGGGTTCGAAATGAGTGACAGGTAGTGTGTGTGTGTGTGTGTGTGTGTGTGTGTGTGTGTGTGTGTGTGTGTGTGTGTGTGTCCGAGGAGGGTGGGAAGGTGTTGGCGTGTATGGTGGTATGGCAGGGTGTGGATTACGGAGGTCGCGGGCGGACCTGCCTCCCCTCACCCACCCACACTCGCGGGCGGGCGGACCCGACCCATATTCTTACGCCCACACTCGCGGGCGGGCGGACCCGACCCATATTCTTACGCCCACACTCGCGGGCGGGCGGACCCGACCTATATTCTTACGTCTTCTTCCTGCGCGGTGTGGGTGGGGTCAGGGACGCCGGCCGGGGTCAGGGTCGAGGCGGCGGCGACAAGGTCACAGACGGCCGAAGACTGGCTGGTCATGCCTCCGCACGACGGCCCCCCCCAAAAAAAGGGACTCTATATAAACTCACAGCTCTTTTCTCCCACCACAAAGGACTACTAACCACACACACACACACACACACACACAACACACACACACCACTCTACCTGGGCTGCTCATTAATACCATTCTACGAGGAAAATGAAAATATATACACGACGGGCAGACGTCCCCCTACATAGTTACGACAGTCCACCTTTGAAATCAAACGAACGTGAGCTAGTTTATCCTCCATCAAACGTGCGCGTGGGGCGAACGGGACGTGTGCGTGGGGTGAGCGAGACGTGTGTGTGGGGCAAGCGGGACGTGTGTGTGTGGGGTGAGCGGGACGTGTGTGTGGGGCAAGTGGGACGTGTGTGTGGGGCGAGCGGGACGTGTGTGTGGGGTGAGCGGGACGTGTGTATGGGGCGAGCGGGACGTGTGTGTGGGGCAAGCGGGACGTGTGTGTGGGGTGAGCGGGACGTGTGTATGGGGCAAGTGGGACGTGTGTGGGGCGAGCGGGACGTGTGTGTTGGGCGAGCGGGACGTGTGTGGGGGGCAAGCAGGACGTGTGTGTGGGGCGAGCGGGACGTGTGTGTGGGGCGAGCGGGACGTGTGTGTGGGGCGAGCGGGACGTGTGTGTGTTGGGCGAGCGGGACGTGTGTGTGTGTGGGGCGAGCGGGACGTGTGTGGCGCGCCCCTCACTCAAGGAGCCGGGCGAGGAGCGAACGAACGAACGACTCCCGGTGTCTACCTTCCCAACTTCATCTCCTCCGCGTTATGATCATACGTGCCACAGTACCACACACACACACACACTGACTCCTCCTCAGCTCACCACACCCCCCCAAAAAAAAAATTAAAGAGAGCACCCGCAGAAAACGGAGGCAAGATACACTTAAAAACAATTACCTTATCTTCTCTAAGTCAATATGACGAGACGAAAAACCCAGCTCATGAGATGATGATATTCAATGTAATCCTCCACATCTCTAAATGGGACGGTTATAATACCGCAATCTGCCAAGCACTATGCTAGCAGGGCCACGACACACACACACACACACACACACACACACACACACACACACACACAACGTATACACAAGTGCACTCAGACATTTATACACAAGCACAACCAGCAATTATCACACACTCCGTCACCCTGTGCCAGAGATGGGCAACGAAAAGATTCGCGCCTCAATTAAGACATCTGAGCCACAACACGAGAGGTTGAGGGCCACATATTTGTTCGAATCTGGAGGAGACAAGAGACCCGCTAGTGTGTGTGTGTGTGTGTGTGTGTGTGTGTGTGTGTGTGTGGTGAGCAGTCCCGCAAGATATACACCAGTGCCGGGGTCACGGGAGGCCATGACAAGAATCTGGTTGGGGAAGACGTGTGAAGAGAAATTCGGTTTTTGGTGTTGAAGGCGACCGACCACCACCACCACCGCCCCTGGTGAGTGAGTGGCTGGTAGAACTCACTTCCCACATGAACAGGTAATCATACACGGCTCAGCCATATATATAAATACATACAAAACAGTCACATATACACTCGCTCAAGAAGACAAACACACGCGAATCTAATCATATACACTCACACAAGAAGACGAACACACGCGAATCTAATCATACACACTCACACAAGAAGACGAACACAAGCGAATGACTTGCCCACATTGGACTAAGCTCTTACTTCACCATGTTTGCTGATGATGCCGAGGTCATGAGAACCGAATACGACGAGGATTTTGCCTAAAGTTTAAAGGGTGGAGACGTGACCTGCACACAACTCGGGCACAGCTGGTAGGATAAATGACGGATGAAATGCAAAAGGGGTATGAGGATGAGACACAGAGGGAGGTATGGCCCCTCGGTGGCAGCCATCATAACCAAACGGGATAAATGCCACAAGAATCCGTGTATGAGTGAGGTCAATAAATGGCCTCATGTCCTTCAACCTATCACCAGAGCTGCACACGAAGGAGGACAACTGTGAGGGAGGCAATGTGTCTGCTGGCAAATGTAAGAATCGCATTCAAGAATATGGCTTACTGGCAAATGTACGAATCGCATTCATCAATATGGCTTAGATAATGTCTTAAGAAGGTATCACTAGAACGCACTACACCTATCTTGGATTATATATATAGTCTCTCAGGACTGGGGTCAACTAAACCTAATGAGGGACAAAGACGTGAATGACAAGGTTCAAAGAGCAGCACGGACGGTACCTGAATTACGAGCAGCTGAGGTTATCATGAGAGACGTCGGGTCCACAAACCTGTCCACCGTAAGGAGAGAGAGTAGAGGGAGGAGGAGCGACCTGATCGCAATCTTCAACGCTTCTTCATGTGTCGGGCGACGCCTATAGCGACCCGTTATTAATAAGAATGGCACAGAGACAGAGCAACGAGAGGCCAATGGTAACAAGCTGGGGTAGACGTTAGCGATACAGAGGCAGCAGAGATGTACTATGGTGGAGGACGTATGGAATGAAGTGAACATGGACTGCATAAACGCCGCCAGTTTCTTTGACAAGGGTTTTTAAAAGGCAACGTGATGGTTGTGTCCATGCATGAGATGTGGGGGCCGGGCCGCCCCACGAGTGTAGAACACTCTCCCCTCACGCTGTGCAATTAAGGTAATTATACACACGCGCGCTGTAGCTCCGTACTTCATCTTTAAATGTGCGATGGTGTCATCCTGCACACACGAGATACATCCTGGTCAAGTGTGTGGCGGCGGCGACGGGTTGAGGACCCTGACTCCCTCCAGCCACAGACCACGACCACGATGCTACGTTGCTGGCCTCACCCAGGAGAATACGAGCTCCCCCTCCGATCCAGCACCTCTCACTCACCCGAACACTCGTCTATCCTCATCGTCCCAAAGGCTTTGTATGCCTGATTCTACAGAGACACGGAGCGTTGCTGTGGCAGGGGGACGATTACATAGCGAAGGAGGTGTAGGCGGAGGCAAGCACAGTGCGTATTGTACACATGACATTTTGGTTTCTATAAATATCATTTCTTTTTTACGGTATGGACACACACTACGGCTTTGTGATCGTCATCCTAAACAATGAATATCTCTGCTTGCGCCTTGGGCACAACGAAGCATTATCCTTTCTACAAAGAGCGTGATTTATCGTACTGTTTTCTCCCATGAGTTAAGACAGATTAAGTCCAGACACAATCCATCATACGTCATACACGAATCATTTATCTTTCATCGCATTTTTCTTCTTCCTTGGGACGTAACTCGACCCCAAGCGAGACGCGCTGACCAGTAAAAAAAAAAAACTCCAACAAAATCGCCGATCGAATCAGAGTATATCATGAGCGATACGACTGCATCTGCGATAGCCCACGGCGGTGTGTGTGGGTGTGTGTGGTTGGGGGGCGGCTGTAACAAACCATCGCACACAAGCCTGTCTTAATCCAAGTGCTCTAATTACCCATTTTCCTCTCCCTCTCTCTCTCTCCACACACACTTGGCGATGTAAACTCACTCATGTCTTGGTGTGACGTGCGTGAGGGAGGGAGGGAGGTGGCACTGCTGAAAGACTGGGGTTGTACAGGGAGGAGGAGTAATCATACACCGACTCCACTGTCCTTTCTCCCTGTAACGTGAGGATGTTTTGGTGTCTGTGTGTGTGTGTGTGTGTGTGTGGGGCTGGCCCACAAAGTGACTGCGTGCCGCCAGTTCACATCTTTCTCTTTCCACTTAACACGTTTTTTCAGGAGATATGATAATGCTTCATGCGCGAGGCGGGGAGGGAGCTCCCGAAGCGTCTAGCTGCCGTCGTGAATGGCGACGGGGGGAGACATGAATGAGAGCGGTTGTGGAGTAGCGCGGAGGAGGCCCGCTAATGTCAACACAGCTGCTTGCGGCAGCGACCCTGCCTCCTCTGCCTCCCTCCCTCCCTCCTCCAAGTGTGTGTGTGTGTGTGTGTGTGTGTGTGTGTGTGTGTGTTTTCAACTCCAGACCTGTGGCGGGGATCGATCCACAACACGTGTTCCTCTGGTGCGGTGACTCGTCCCTCACACCGGGTCTCGAGAAGAGGAGAGAAAATATATAAGATACTTTTCCATTCCTCCAAAGTCAGTCTCTCTCTCTCTCTCTCTCTCTCTCTCTCTCTCTCTCTCTCTCTCTCTCTCTCTCTCTCTCTCTCTCTCCAATAAACCCTTTGGCCTTCGTGGGTTCGACGTATGGGTAAGAGGCTTTTAAAAAAAAAAATGGGCATCCAGCCTTTTTCGTTGCTCTGTGGGGCCAATTCCATGCAGACGCTATTGTGCTTACCCTTGCTCTCGATCTAGATTCCGGTAATGCGACGCCCTTACTCACGGTCGTGGCGGGTCCCAAGGCACTACCAGTACGACGCTAAGGAGGCCCTGTGATAGGTATATAAACTGGCCACCACATTCCTACTTCATTGTTGATGAACACGAAAATGATGGTACGACGAGGTCACCAACCGAGGGGCGTGGCCAGCTAATGTCACCACCAAGGGTCATGGGGTCAAAGGTTAGACCATCATACCAGAGGGTCGTTCCGTCGCTGTGCTCGAGGGGGGAGGGTCGTTCCGTCGTTACACGCACACACACACACACACACACACATATCTGACTAGACCACAACCATCATACACCTGTCATACACCACCCCTAGTCCACACCTGTCATACACCACCCCTAGCCCGCACCTGT